>NW_018128494.1:36882-59074 GCF_001952655.1 Monopterus albus
TGCAATATTGCGCAGGTGAAAGAAGGCAGATCTAGAGACTTGGATTTTGTGTGATTTAAAGGACATATTCTGATCAAAAATGACTCCAAGGTTCCTCGCAGTAGTACTGGAGGCAAGAGCTATGTCATCTAAAGTAACTATATGATTAGACAGCAGATTTCTAAGGTTTTCAGGCCCAAGCACAATGACTTCAGTTTTGTCAGAGTTTAGAAGTAAGAAGTTGCAGGTCATCCAGGCCTTTATGTCTTTAAGACATGCTTGAAGTTTGACCAGCTGACCTGATTCATTTGGCTTCATAGATAAATATAACTGAGTATCATCTGCATAGCAATGGAAATTTATGTTGTGCTTCCTGATAATATTGCCTAAAAGGGAGCATGTATAAAGTGAAGAGAATTGGACCTAACACAGAGCCCTGTGGAACGCCGTGACTAACTTCACTCAGCAGTTATAAACACATTTCTACATCATTAACACAGGCTGGACCTGTAAAATAACTGTCTTTGTTTCTGTTTGATCAGGAGGCTCTTTAAAATAGGTTATTTATTGCAGGTTTAAGATGGGATAGACTTTACTGGCCCCAGTCGGTGGCCTGCCAGTAGATGGCCTCAAACCTGCACAGTGTGTTTACACTCTTCTGAAATGAGCCATTCTGCATTTTAAGATTTGTACTTCAGCTACTTCAAGTATATTTTGACGCTGCTACTTTTGTACTTGTAACAGAGGCGGTGTAGTATCAGTAGGTAAACGATCAGCTTCTTCACCACCGAGCATTTGATCATTAAAACAAACTCTATGCTGATGATATCAAAATATTTTAAGATCTGGTATACACTGCTGATCAAAAGTTTTAGGTCACCTCCATGTTCCCAGTAGTTACCAGTGGGATCCAACAGGTGAACACACCTGTGTCATTGTCTCTCCAATTGAAACCAAACACTGCTGCCATAGCAGACGTTCCCACAGACGTGTTACACCCATCGGCTGCTTTGCTTTCACTCTTCACCTGGAAAGTCTGGACCCTGTGCTGCCGTTCCATCACGTGAAGCTGACCGTCTGGTTCTTTCCTCATCCACAGCCTGGAGCTGTTTGTGGCTCCTTCTACTGCTACAGGGTGAAACCCTGAGAAGCTCTGACTTCCTGGGTTCATGGCCTTTTTCATGGCCTTGAACCTGTAGGAACTGTTGCATCAGTTTTCAAGGCTTCTTTTACTTCACAGCTACAGGAAAGACAGACGTTCCCCTGTTACTGGACCCTGGAAAAGGACTTGTTTATATGACATGTCACTGCCACAGGAAAGACGGACGTTCCCCTGTTACTGGACCTTGGAAAAGGCCTGGTGTATATGACATTTACACACATTTCTAGTTTTTGGTGACTTTTTATTTTTACTTTTGGTGGTGTGCTTCTCATCTGCTTACGTCTGAATAAAATCTGGAGAAATGGAGGTGACCTAAGACCTCTGATCGTGGTGTTTGACAGTGGAACAGAAGTGATATGCTGCCATGAGCCATTGAAACAAGAGCAGTGTCCAAAAACCAGAGGGGACCTTCAGAACCGACGTCCCAGTAGAGCGAGAGTGTCGTACCATCCACAACCACAGAACGTTTTCAGAGTGCAAACAAAAAGCTGCACCCTGTGAGGTTTTCAGATGAATCCACCTAAAGACCTGTACATGATGCAGTGAAGCTCCAACAGGGATGTGAGAAGATAAACCAGCTCCTCTTTCTCTCTCTGCCCCCTCCTCCCTGTCCTCTCTCTCAGCCGTCACCTCTCCTCTCTCCCCATCAGTGGCATCCCCCCCTCCACGACGCCTCTCTCTTAAGAGGTTTTCTCTGTTCTCTCGTTTCCCAGGTAAACACTTGCATGGGCTTGGGGGGGGGGTTTCCTCCTTCAGCTGATCTCACCATTTCCTTTTTGTCATCACCTTCACAGCCCTGATCCAGCAAGTTGTACACACTGTTGGCAGACGTGGCCCTTTTAGGTCACATGTACCTCATTTAAACCAGGGGCCTCTGTCGGTCGCATACTTATTCTACCAAAACGATACTTGAAGAGATATAAACATCTTACTCCGCAAACGCTTTTTCCATTTAACAAGAAGGAAAATATTGACCGAACACACATCAGCACCATGAACTTTCCTAAAATGACACTTTAAAACTGACCAGAATTTTAGATTTAAATCAAAAGCTTTTCAGTATATTCGTGTCAGTACACAGATGCACAGCCCCCAGTATAAAGTACAGTTACATCAAATATTTGCTGGTTCCAGGTGTCAGATGCTAAGATTTGCTGTTTTGTAGCATTGCAAACACCAGGAAACTGTAACAAGTATTTCTTTTTGCATTTGTTGCATTTTATAGTGCAAATTAGACTCTTAGAGTTGGTGGGTAAATAATGATGGGTGCAGTGACAACAGTGATCTGTGGTGTCAGTTTTCCCAACCTCAGTCAGGAAACGTACCAGTGGGAGGCGACAGAGTCTGCAGGAGGGTTTCACTCTAACCCGGGTTGTGCTGACGTCTCATGCACACATCACACATTCAAAGATATTTCTGATATATTCTGATGTAAAAATACCAAATTGTCAAAAGAATGAAAAGTACCATCACAGTTCCCTGAAGCCAAAAGTCTCAGCAACAGAGATTTAGTTTACAGAGAAGTTCTTACATTTTGCCAATCAGGTAAAGTTTCTGCTTGATAACTGATTAAACAATTAACCAGATTGTCTAGATCAGTGTACCTTTCTGATCGATTGCTTCGCCACTACAGTAGATGATGCTTTTTTAAAATATATAATCGTTAGTTGCATCACTGCAGGTCGCGTCACAGCGTCCTCTTCACTCGGCAGGATTTAACTTGCTGGATGTGGTGTCCTCTGGTTTCCAACTCTGTCACTACCTTCTCCCCTTTAACCACTGATCCACCATCTTTCATCAGGCGAGGCGGCTGCTCTGACCGCAGGCCTCTGGGTAAAGGAGGAGTTTGACACTTTGAGAAATATATGTATTTGCCTTTTTCTTTCTGAGAGTTACACGAGAAGGTTGATGTCACTCTTACCAGTCTGTTAAATGGGAAGCTGCAACCAGTTAGCCTAGCTTAGCATAAAGACTGGAAACAGCTAACTGGCTCTGTCCAGAAGTAACAAGGAGCGCAGCAGTGTTCACAGCCAGATACGTGTCAGTTACACAACAAAAAGATCAGAACTGAGCATTAAGCCCTGAGATATGGACGCGGCCTTTGTTACCTTTGGGTTGAGTTTCCAGTCTCTATGCTAAGCTAGGCTAAGTGGTTATAGCTCCAAAGTTGCAAACTGGTATCAATGTCTCATCTAAGTCTCAGTAATTATGCAAATAAGAGAAGTTCCCAAAATGTTGAACTGTTCCTTAAAGCACACGTTTCTTTTACCTCCCACTTCATCTCCACTGTACAACACTGATCCGAGGTTCTCTGATCATCACCGATGCTCGCTCTCCTTTAACTCTTCAAGCCAGATTACAAGGGTGCTTCCCTCACACTCCATGACATCACTAAAGCCAGCCAATGAGAGAGGTTCTTCCTCTGAGCTCCCACAGTCCTATCATGTCCATAGAAAGCTCAAACGATGCACTTTGCCTCATTGCATGGCCTGTTTGTCACAGTGTTACTCAGTCACTGACATTGGTTCATGTGTGTCTGTGTGATGTGTTGCAGTGTGTTCATCGTGCCTGCTGCTCTCATTCCTGCCAACGTTGTCAACGTCAGCTGGCTGCCTCCATCTTTTCCCGTATTCTGACATATTCATCTTGTTTTCATGTCCTTTTTCTGTCTCGTGTGTTTTCTGCTTTTGTGTACATTTAAGTGTGTGTCTGTGCTTCTCCTTGCTGTCTTTATTGTTTGCCATCCTTGCTCTCCTGCTCACTCTCTTCTCTGTCATTCTCAGAGTTCCGTTCTCCGTCACGCCGGGGCAGCCTCAGCCGCTCGGCGTCCCTGACCTGCACTGAGCGCCCTCCAGAAAGCGGGTCCATTGGCGGCAGCAGCACTCAGATCCCAGGCACCCCCTTCCAGTACATACCAGACTTCTGCGTACGTGCGCTCACAGACCTGCAGTTTGTCAAGGTAACGTTCGGTTTCGACCAGCTCTGTCATCGCAGCAGCCCGGAGCTCTGTTAGTCTGAAGTATGAGCGGTGATGTGCAGGAGGAGACGTCCCTGAACAACAGGAAGCTGTTTTGCTCTGACATTCTCACTGGACCTTTACCTGCTTTTCTCTTGCTGTTCAACAGATACGTTAATAGTTTCATGCAAAATATGTAATAGGGCTGCAACTAACAGTTATCTCAATTTCCACTGAATCGGCTGGTTATTTTTTCAGCTCATTTTTGGATCAATACGACAGAAAATGGCAAAAACCAGCTAACGACAGGTTCCCAGAGTCCAGGGCTATGTCCCCAAATATCTTGTTTCCCAACCAACAGCCTGACACCAGCTTCATTCATGTTGTTGTAATGTGAGAAAGGAACAGTGATAATCCTGACCCGTTTCCAAGGCGCCCGCTCTGGGAAACACTCCTTGACCTATACTGAAGTATAAAGTAGTTTAACATGGAAACACTTAGAGTATTTCATGCTTGGCCTTGAGTAAATGTACTTGCATGTTGCCTCTGTCCTCCTCAGATCACTCGTGCTCATTACCAGAACGGCCTCCTGGCGTCCAGGCTGGACAGCTCGCCACAGTCTCCAGAGGGCAGTCGCACTCGCCTGGACATGTCCGTCTCTTTGCCGCCCGTGACGCCACTGGGGATGTGCACTCCGCTGCCATTGGCCACGCCTCCTGTGAAACAGCTTCCATCTAACGCTCAGCTGACGCCGCCGAGCAGTCGCACTGCTCAGGCCCAGACCAACTCCTCCTCCTCTGGCCGCAGGCTGAGCCAGTCTCTGGCCCAAGCTGCCCCTCCTCCGTGCAGCCACACACCCCTGTCCCAGAGTCCTCCACCCTCCATCAGCACAGCATCGTGCATCCTTAACCCCCACCCAAATCCTTCCTCCAAGTCCCAGCACTCCCCGCCCTCTGCTGGCCCCGAGAACGGGCTGGGAGAGGCCACCTCTCTGCTCAGTGAGCAGCACAACTGTGTGGGCCCCCGCCAGCCCAGCCACGCCCAGGCACCCCCCCACCCACTCGTTCACACCATCAGTCACGCACACACTGAAAGCACGATCTAACTAACATCTGTGCACACACTGGCACTGCTTCTTGTTCCTGTTTGCCTGTTGAACTCTTCTGTCTAATAGTACACCTCCTGTGTGTTGTGTAAATAGAGATCCTCCTTTAACCGTCCTGCATGTCCCCCCCAACACTGAGCAAGATCAAGAAGACAGCAGAGGAACAGGGAACGCTACTGAGTACGGTTAGACAGGGCTGTGTCCAGGTGTGTTCTTAAAGGATCAGTTCACCCAAATGACTACAACAGGCAGTATGTCCTCACTTAGCTCCAGCGCTGTCTCTTTTTGCAGGGAGGTTTGGTTTCATTTGACCCAAGTTTTAAGATTTGTGCCTCCACCTGATTAAAACACTTTCCCAGTTACTGTGGCTTCTCCACAGACCTCAGCACGACCAGTTCTCATTCTAGATATTTATAAACCAGGTTGCATGAAGTTTTAGTTTCTTGCATCTGGTTAATTCGTTTGTGCAGTACCTTAGTTATTTGTTATACCATTAAATTGACGGCCAGTTAATCAGCTGATGACACGCTTAGCTGTCTGTTATGCTGCGTTCCTGTCATATCACTTACATTATGTGTTTGCTTGACTTGTTAATAGCGTTCAACTTTCATTGCAACTGGGAAACTGATTGACCTGATTTAGCACTAACAAATCTGGGTACATCAGATAAGAAACATAACAGATCTGATGTTTTATTGTGAATACAACCCTTCTGCTACCCGCTTTGTAATCATACGCTGACTTGATTAGAGCTCTACTTAGATTAAATGACTGTGTAATGTAACTTAGTGCTAAAGTTACACAACTACAGCTGGACCCATGAAAGAGAGATGCTAACACTAGCGAGCCCCCTTTGTTCTGTCATTCAGGAAGAACAGAGTCTGTGGGGAAAAGCACAATAGCTGCAGTATCGTTATATTTCTTTACACAAAAGTGAGGAGAATTAAAATTTCCTTTTAACTGTTACAGCGTTATGAGGACACAAACATGTCTGTTATCTCCGCTGTATTTCGGAGGCACTTAACTAGTTTGTGATTTGTGTGACCTGACCCTTTAAGTCCTTGACAGAAACCCTATGGCCACACAGGTGACTGTTAGAGGATGTTCGTTTTGTTTCATTTGTCTCTCAGTTTACATTTCCAAAGAGTGAAACTTCCAAAAAGCTATAAAGTAGGTATGATTTGTGGAGGGTCTGGTTACAGATTGCCTGTTCTCCTCAGCGTGTCCGATAGAGACGTGGCAGAGGTGAACAGATGAATTTGTCTGTGGGATTTGTCGGTGCTGAGCCCTCAGTGAATCAATTCAACCACCAGCAAATGGACCAGATTCACTGTACTGAGCAGCTTCTAGTCTGCAGTGAGAGTTTAACAACCACACCAGTGAGTTTGGGTGTTTTCACCCCTTTAATCCAGCTGCTGACTGTTTGTGGTTAAGAGGCTAAAACTGGCGAAATCCCTGGTTTGGTCCTTTGAGTCACAGAGAAGTGATGGGGGCTGTCTTCTGGCCTACATCCTGACCAAGGCAATAGGTTTTAAATTCAATTTCAAAGAGTTACATTATAATGTTTATTTTGTGTAATATTAACTTATATTTTACATAAAATGTATGTTTTATATTTTAGAGATTTTATTTATTTTTCACCTTCTTTGGTTCTTGCAGTTTATGCTGAAGGAGGAGCGGCAGACACGATGACACTAACTGCACAGACACTTTTATCATGAACGCTAAAGATTTCTCACTGTGAAAAGCACTTGGTCCGACTCGAACTCCTGCTCGAAGCTTCATGTTGTAAAAACACGAGCTGATCAAACTGGACCTTGCGTTGCTGCAGAAACTGACCTGAGACACACTGAGCTGTTTTTGCTTTTGTCTAGTACCCAGTAACACGAAGACCAAATATCCCAGAGCAACATGCAGTCTACAGTTTTCAGTAGTATGCATGTTCCCAGTGCATTCTCTGCACAGGGCGACTTTATCAGAGTCTGATACTGTAACACAAACCTGACCATCTCTCTCAAGCTATGGACTCTTCGGCAGGGCCGTATCCAAGATTTTAGAAGCACTGAGGTCTTTTTTTAATTTTTAAAATTAAGTTATTGGCTCCATTGTGTTTTCTGCTGGTTTTATGTGACGGAGCTGTTGTTCTCCGGGAATAGTTTGACATTTTGGGAAACACCCTTGTTTGCCTTTTTGCAGAATTTGACATGAAGCCCAGTGCCACTCTGGTGACTGTATGGTACATATGAAGCTGCAGCCAGCAGGCTATTAGCGTAGCTTAGCATAAGGACCAGACAGCTAGCCTGGATCAGTCCAAAGGTAACAAAATCTACATAAGGCTCGCTAATTAACACTTCTTGTTCATTTTAATCAGTGGGAAAACTGAAGTGTTAAAATGGTGAGTTTTGGTTTTATGGGGACTGGTGTAGGCCACAACTGTTTTTACATTTCTGTTTAGGATATGATGTGTTAATTATTGAGCTTTCAGCCCTGTTCCCACCAAACGAACTGTCCCCAGGGAACAGGACCTTTTCCACCAGACTTTAGTTCCTGTGAATGAAATGTACCTGAAACTTCCCAGTGGAAATGCACTTTTAGACGTACTGGTAGCTGTATTAGCCAGGCTGGCTGTTTCCCTGCTTCTGGTTTTCTTTTGCAGAGTTAATCTAAAATAATCTCTCACTTCAGGAGGAAACGGTTTGTCTGGCCTTGTCCAAAGGTAAAAACTCCACAAGCCATCTTCAGGAAAACACTGCTGCCAAGGAATAGTCCAAGATACAACCCCATAAACTGACATTTGGCCACTTTGTTACTGAGCCTTAGGGGACCTTGAGGCAGATTGTTTTTACCTTTGGTCAGGTCTAGGCTCCCGCTCTCCCCTGCTGCCAGTCGTGGCCTGTTGGCTTCATGTTTAACACACCGATGTGAGAGTGAGAAAACAAATGAGCACATTTCCCAGACTGTCGGACTACTATTTAACCTGTGTTTCTTGTATGTATTTATTAACCTTTGAGTTCACGGTCAGCTCAGGGTGAAGGGTTGACACTTGAATATCATGAACATTCGCAGCACAATAACTCGTTGAGATGTAATGGACCTACATTCCTCTGCATGTCTTCACACCAGTGAACTCACAGCTTTCCTCTCAGTTTGGTGTTTGATATGACCTTCCAAACCAGGGATTAGTTCACAGACACCTGACACTATGTGATGTACATTTTATTGTGTGTGTAGGTGATGTTGTACCTGCTCAGCCTGTTTTGGAGCAAATGAGGAGCCGGTCGTGTTCCAGTGGACTGAAGAGCAGCTCATCCTCGTGCTGTTGGTGACGGGCTGAGCTCCCATGTTAAAGCTGCTAGCTTGTAATCTACCTATTTTTTCTTACGTGTACAAAACTGAAATGACTTAAAGGTGATTTATTTTGTTGACGATATAGTAAAAGGTATTTATTTGAAGAGGTATAAATGAAAAACTATCTGTATAAGCTAGCACTGATGTGAAACCACTTTGAGCCTGTGACTGACAAAGTGAATATTCCAAAGCATTTCCCCTTTTGTGGGACGATTTGTGGAGTGAGGCTGGATTACCAACCGGGCAGGTCGGACACCTGCTCCCGCACCCCCCCAAAGCCCTAGGTTCACTTTGAGTCCTTGTTTAAAATATTTAAAAACCGGTTGGATACTAGCACCGGTCCAAAATCAAGTGTTACTGGAGGCTTGTTTCCTTATTTTATGGTCTGGCTTAGACGAGGATCCCAGTGTCAGAATCTAGTTGTTGTGCTCACATGTTGCATTTTGCTAAACTGACTCATGTTTTATCCAGCAACCGCAGAGCAAACCTGGGGCCTGGCAGTATTCCAGTATAGGAGTAGCAGACTCAATGTACAAAGGGTTGGAGTTAACTGGGGGCCCAGCAGCTCATTTTTACCCCAGTGCCCCTCCTGGTACATCCAGCCATGGAGATTAACCATAGATTTTATTCAGCCGGACCTCTCTGAGCCGAGAGGAAACCCTGCTAGTTAAATGCGAACACTTAGTCGACATAGCCTTAGACTCGATTTAAAGAAAATTTAGGCCTGCCTGCTGGTTCATATAGGTCTCATGTAGCAATTGATCTTATACTGGTTTCCAGTGAAGCCGCTGGTTGGTTGTCTGACTTCCAGTTTGTGTACTGGGAAACAGTTGTTGTACTTGGTATTCCTGTATTCATTGTAAAGCTGTTGTTTTGTGTTTTTGCACCAGAAGGTGTGGTTCAGTGGAACGGGCTTCCAGCAGGGTCACACACCCAGTAACACTGTTCAGTTCCCTGACTGCTGTCTGTGCGACATCTCTGTAAATACTCTGTTCATGAAGAGCTGAGCGTTTGCTTGCTGAGAGAGATGCTGGAAATGGCTCTGTTTATAAGGAGAGACATTTCCATTGTTTTACTACAAAGGCATTGTGTAGCAATAAACACTGCACAGAGTTGATCCTCAAACATTCACTCCTCCTATCTTCTGTAGCTTTCTTGTATTTTTTGTGATTAGATGTGATAACCAAGCATTCTCCTTTCCCATCCTTCCCTTCCTGTCGGCCTTTGCCATCATATCTCCTCTTTCTTCTCTCCTGCCATGCTTCATTTTCACTCCTTTTCCTCATTTATTTTTCACCCTGCCCTTATCTAGACTCCTCTATCACCACTCAAAGCTATTGAAATTCCTCCGGCCTTGCCTGCCGCTCCGATCTGCTAAGCTGTTTTTATTTTTCAGACCTTTTCTATCATGGGACCGGAGTGGGGGAGCGGGGCTTATCAGCAGCTCCTGTGGTGTTGTTTTAAGCCATGCAGCGGTGCAGTGATTAGACGTGCGAAGGTTAAATATTTTCTGGTGCAGGGTTTCTCAAGCCACTGTGTATAAATCACAATCAGACTGTGTGAATGGTCTGAGTGTGTTTTGTGTGTGTGGAGCAAAGCAGAAACACGGCGAGGAGAGTGTAGACTAGTGCCCCCGGGACGTGTTTTTGCATTTATTGTCATCCTCTTTACATATGCTTAGGATTTCTGTGCACACATAAAGACCAGGCACTGAGAGTTTCAGTGCAGATGTGGGAGGATTCTGGATCTGAAATACATAAATAATCATAGTTAAGCGTTACTGCAGTAAAAACCCAGACATTTGACGGTGAACAGTTCTGAGAGTTGTCATTTAGTCTTTCCATTTCCCCAGGGTATGTCAGCCGATGCAGAATACTTGTTTGACAGGTTTACTGTTCAGACGCTGCTGCGACATGTTGGACTTGTGCTTTTTATTTTCTTGCACTGGTTGGACAGAGACGGTTGAGCACTACCAAACATGAATTATTTAACTTGAAGCAATGTGTATGTATTGTTTTATAACTGGCATTTGAAGATATCTATGAGGTTAATAAACCTGGGATCTATTTCTCTACAGAAAATCTCTGTCTGATTGTGGATTTTCACTGCTGGAACCAAGTTTCTTTTGCTCTGCAGGAAAATGAACTGCAGGGTTTACTCGTTTCGTATTAACTGGTGTGGGGAATGTGTACAAGACTTGTGGGTGGATGCTCAAACTCTGCTATCAAAAGGAAACAGGTTATCATTAGCCTGTCAGTACCAGCCATACATGATTTACACACCGACTGCAGATACAAATAAGTGTGTGTGTGTGTGTATTTACTAGGGTTTGTGTAGGAACCCTTTGTTATTTGGGTGGTTAAAAGAGTCTTTGTGAATCCTGAAAATATGACCTATGACCTGAGTGTGTGCTAATACTTGGTAAGCACAAACTGGCTGCAGGTATCCTCCAAAGCTGCAGTCCATTGTTCCTGAGGTAAAAAGATGCACAGAGAGGAAAACTTTTACATGGCCTGACTAACTTGGACTGAGAAAGTCTATTGTCACTTTTTGCTTTTTGCAAAGAGAAAAGACTGGGCCTCACTTAGAATTTCACAAAGTGATGAATGACTTATGAGGAAATCTAACACGGATGGGCGTGAGCGCATGCTTGTTTTTTCATGTTTTATTGGCTGTGAACACACATTGACTTCGGTTCGCTGGTTTTCGGGAGGGGCGGTGCAATAATGACACGAAAACAAGCACAGTCAAGCCCCGGAATGGACGGTCACCCCGGTACTCTCCCGGTACCCATGGAGCCAAAATGGCCGCCGTGCAGCTCAGTAGCAATGTTTGTTTGGCTGGCTCATGCTGCATTCAGGGAATATCAGAGGAATGGGAAAACAAAATACCCGTTACCCTATTGGCCATCAGGTAAATATACTAAATCTGTTAATGTATTTGTAGCAGTTTAAGAGATAGCTACAAACCAGTAGTGCTTAGCTCCTGTAAATGTACGTGAATGGTTTGTATTAAAGGGCAAAAGGCTATTTAATTTTTGCTTAATGTAACTACCAGCGGTGGTGCGTTAGATAGCGGACTTGTCTGTACTTTTTATTGGAACAGTAATAAAGAGCACGTGAATGGGAGTCAGAGATATCATGAACCTCTGATGGTGACATCTGGTGAAAAGAACTACAGACGTAAAAAAAATCTGCTACTCCAAGCTTAGACATGGCACATCACGTTCAGGACCAGCAGTGTCCTACATTTTGTTATAACTTGAGTTACTTTTCAGAATTTTTATATTTTTAATTAAAACTGTGTATTTTTATATTGTGACATTTCTACATTTACTTAAGTAAATAATCGGAGTATTTCTTTCACTACTGATAAACGAGGTGATTTTTAATTTCAAATAAACATTTTGGATACTGGACTTCTTGTTGCTATGGTTTCCCGTGTTTCCTGAACGCAGCACAGCCGAGGTGGGCGGGGCCTCGGTGGGACTACAGTCACATGATCCGCGCAGAGCCAGGCTGACCAGTTCCAATATGGTGGCTAGCTTGGCAGGTCTACGGTCTTTGTGGATGATATTGTTGTTCGGGGGGATCAGGTACGGCGCCTGCAGCCAGGAAGCACCACGGGTTCTGGGGCTGCGACTCGAAGACCCGGCGGGTTTGGTGTGCATGAGGGACCGGATCATTTCGGCGCCACAAGGAGCCACATTCACGCTCCGTCTCTTCGGGGCTGATCTGAATGGAAGCTGGCCGTGGGTGGCGTTCGCAGGGGCGGCTGGCCAAGCGTCTGTCGGGGATGCGTCCGACCCGTGTGAGCAGGAGTCCAACCGTCAGAAGTCCGCTTTCCAGGTGACCGGAGAGTTCACCCCAGATGAGGAGAACAGCGGACTGGTAACGGTAGAGGTGCAGCCAAGGCGCATCTCTGACAGCGAACAGAGCTACCACCACCTGTGTGTGCTGACCGGGGGGAAATGGACCTCTGTGGGCCCGGACAGGCTGCGGGTAGACACCGACACGGGTCTTCCCGCTGACCACATCCCGCCGTGGGGCCTGGCCGTGCTGACAGTGGTGCTGCTGCTGGCCTGCGGGGTGCTGAGGACAGTGAACCTGAGCCTGCTGTGGCTGGACCCCGTGGAGCTCTATGTGCTGCACACCTGCGGGTCCGAGGAGGAGAAACGGGCCGCCAAGCGCCTGGAGCCCGTCCGGAGGAGGGGGAACTTCCTGGTGAGTTCTCTGTCTGAAAACAGGGCCCCCTTCTTCCTACGAGAATTATACAGATTATTATGTGGAGTCTGGGTTGTTTGGTTCTTTACAGATGGTTTAAAATTCATCCGAAAGTCCTGAAACCTAGCCCTACAAAAGCGTAGATGGATCAGAACCAAGGCTTTCTGGGACCAGGAGCTCTTTTTGGATGCTAAATGCACACTGCTCATCACAGCACAACATGACAATACAAATCTGCTGTGAATGAAACAGACATTTGACAAAATGAAGAAGCAAACTAACACAGGTGTCTCGTACCCAGGGGCCCCCTGACCAAGGGCCCCTGGGTCAGAGGGGCCCTGGGTACGAGGGTAGCTGGGTCAGAGCCTGATTGAGGTAACTCTTAACTTGATGGAAAGTCCCCACAGATAGATGCAGAGTGATGACAAATACTCAAAACAACTAAAAAACAGGGACAAAGACACAAAATGACTACGACTAAAAGCAGAATGATGACAGAGATGTGACACAGCCATACAGAGTCACAAAGACCCACAACATGACGGACACAAAACAAATACAAACACATGTAAAACACAACTACCATAAAGACACAAACTGGCCAGAGAAAATGTGTTGTTTGTTGTCTTTTTGGTCTCTGGGAGAGTTTAGTCTTTTAATTGAGGTCTGTGACTTTGAAAATATGTTAAGTCACTTTACACAAAGCCTCTGGCCAAGAAGCCCCGGGCCCCACAGCATGTTCAGTGATCCATACGTGGCTCCAGGTCACGTTAATCAGCTAAATATATCGCTAGGAGTTGTTAAATACAGCTTAAATAATTCCAGGCCTTGTGGTTTGTCTTCTGTGTTGTTAAACCATTTGCAGTGTAATCTGTTGAACCCTGCAGGAAGAAAACTGATACAAAAGTAAACTTGCAGACCAAACCAAACTCTCTCTGTTACACCCCAGACGTGCTCGCTGCTCTTCCTGTGTGTGGTGGGACACTCGGCCCTGGCTGTGCTCCTGTACCGGGCCCTGAACTCCATCGTCGCCGCCGTCTTCACCAGCGGCCTCCTCCTCTTCTTCCTGGCTGAGCTGGTCCCTCACATCGTGTGCTCCGGTTACGGCTTCCAGCTGGCGCCGGCCCTGATCTGGCTGGCCCATGTCTGTATGGTGCTCACCTGCCCCCTGACCTGCCCCCTGGGGCTGATCCTGGACCTGGTGCTGAGGCGGGACATCAGCACCTGTGGGATAAGAGAGAGGGCCATGGAGATGATCCGTACGAGCGTCCACGACCCTTACAGGTAAACTTTTTCATCTTTGTAGGAAACAAGGTTCTACATATTAAACTTTATAACCAGTTTGTTTCATCACAGTCTGGTCCAATTAAAAAACAAAAAACTATATTCCTACTTCCTGTTTACTCACTTATTTATACAGTTGCTTCAGAAAGTGTTCACTTGACTTTGTTGTGTTGCAGATTTAGTTTTAAATAAAATGTGGGGGCAGGACGGGGACGTTAAATTTTAGCATCGAAAACAAATTTAGTTTGACATTGACACTGAAACACTTGTAGAGAGAGTTTGTACTGGAACAAAAATCTAATGATCTCATTTTCATTTGATTATGTTTAAAATTCTGACGTGGTCATTGTTTGATCACAAGGGATGAACTGGCTCTTTATGGATGTAAGTAGGTGTAAAGTCACACAGTTAAACCAACAGAAGACGTGGAGGTAGAAAAAGGAACAAAATAAAGGAGTCTGGTTGTTTCACGTACAGATGGTGACAAACTGAACTCCTGACTGAGTGGAGACCCAAACTACAGGGTCACTGATCAATCAGCTGATCATTGTCCTGATGATCTGATTGATCAGTTTGTCCCCAGAATGTCAGACACTGGGATAAAGTCCCACTGTGACTCTCCAGAGCCAAAGGTGGCGTCTCCACAACCAGCAGATCCACAGAGACTCAGCTGATTCTCATGTCTGACAAAGAAAAGCATCAGCTCCTCACATTAAAGAAGGTGGAACCAGAACATGTCGGTGACTGTTGCTTCTAAATAGCTGAGGTTCATTTTCTACCAGTGAACTGACTCATGGCTGCAGCTCTAGGTCACTGAATGGCTTCATGAGGATGACACATCCTGAGTGTCACCAACCATCTTTGAGCTGTATTTGTTGTCCTTGTCTTGTGTTTGCAGTGAGTTTGTGAAGGAGGAGTTCAGCCGCGGGACGCTGCGCACTAAGACGGTGGAGGACATCCTGACTCCTCTGAAGGACTGCTTCATGCTGCCCAGCTCGGCCGTCCTCGACTTCTCCACCATGTCTGAGATCATGCAGAGCGGATACACGCGGGTGCCCATTTACGAGGAGGAGAGGTGGGCGCCGCAGTTTTACAACGTTTTCATTACACAGCCGGGAGATGTTTCTGGCAGTGGGCGACCTCCTGAGGGTGTCCGGGCCAAAACTGTGCTGTAGCGGCTCCGTTATTTCTCGAGACACCCAGAAACCAACCAGGGCCCCAGAGCTGAAATGATTAGTTCACTGATGATTCAACTAACAAAACATTGATTGCAATAATTATAATTTTTAAGCTGCTACCATGGTTACACGTGCTGTTCCCGTCTGCGTGAGGTCCGTGGAAAACAGTGTTTTGTTCACATGGCTTCTCAGATGTGTATATTAGCTGGTTCCTGTTTTCTGACAGTAAACTCTGATAAAAGAAGAAATGTGAACATGTTAATGAGGATATTTTTAAAGACTAAATGATCAGCTGATTAATGAAAACTATTGAAGTGCGTATAATTGCCGGTTGTGGCGTTTCTTGTCTTCTGCGATGGAATAGTACGACCTTGCTGCAGGTTTTCTGTTCATTTCTTGACAGAAAAATAAAACCAGTTTGACAAAACTTTAAAACAAATGAGCTCAAACTAAACATTTCATCTTAAATTTAAAACTATATAAATACTTCACTATATTTCTAATGCTCCTTTGTTCTGTGACTCGGAAATAATAATAAAAATAATAAAACTAAAAGCACCAGGACGAGTTTGTTTAGTCGGTTAAACTCTGATCCAAACCGTGTGACATACTCAGTCCAGGATTCCCAGCAGCTTAGAAACTTGTCTGTGATCTTTAATAATTACACTAAACAAATAATTCATTTTTCATCCAGTGCATTTTTACTTGCAACTAACAAAATGTGCAGCATACATTTATTACACACTGTTAAAAGCTGGTTCTGCTGATTTCCCACCTGTTGTGGTTGGAAACAGATTTATTTGTCCTCACATACACGTCATTACCCATAACACAAGTGCACACTGGCACACACATGGCGCATCACGTTCAGGACCAGCAGTGTCCTTTCATCAGCTGAATCGTATTTGGTTTCTGTCCAGTCATCGGTGTGTTTGGTTTTCCAGGTCCAACATTGTGGAAATCATTTATGTGAAGGACTTGGCTCTGGTGGACCCGGATGACTGCACCCCCATGACGACCATCACCAAGTTCTACAACCACCCGCTGCACTTTGTGTTCAACGACACCAAACTGGACGCCATGTTGGAGGAGTTCAAAAAAGGTGTGTGAGCAGAGTGATAGCAACAGAATATTATAACAGAGGCGTCATCAGATTCCGTTAAAGCTGCTCGGCCTCCTGTCACTGGGGTTGTCAGGTAGTGTGGAAACCTAGTTAATCTTAGTTCTTACAATTTGACTTTTCTCCTTCTATCAGGCAACTCTCACATGGCTATCGTCCAGAAAGTGAACAACGAGGGGGAGGGAGACCCTTTCTATGAGGTGTTGGGTTTGGTCACCTTAGAGGACGTCATCGAGGAGATCATCAAGTCTGAGATCCTGGACGAATCTGACGGCTACTGTAAGTCCCTGTACGTGTGGTTAGCTCTTTAGCATCTAATGTGTTTAAAAAGACTCTGCCTCTTCCCGCAGTGGACAGGAAGGTGAAACGACCCATTGCTCCGCTGGAAATTCCACTGGAGCCTCGCAGCATCCATGAGGAGTTTTCCCTGTTCAAGCCTCCTGAGGGAGAACCCAAGATCCGCACCTCGCCACAACTCCTGCTGGCCACACACCGCTTCCTGTCCCGAGGTGAGCGTGTGCGATTACCTGTGAATCTTCACCTTTTTGCCTGAGTGTATGTGATGAAAGGGGAGACTGGTTATCATTTACCCTGTGTTTCGTTCTGAGTCAGTTTAATACGGCGCATGCAGCAATGCAGGTAGCTTATGAACGTTCCTGCACTACACCAGACATCCACTGTCTTTACTTTGTCAGTTTAATCATGTTTTAGTTAAATTCATCTCCTGTCTTCATTGTCTGTTACAACACATATTGACTAGTTCCTGTCATGGCCAACGCTGGGTTTAACCACAGAGAGGATGTTGTGTGGACACAGCCAACATGGCCTCCACCTCATGTGCTCTGCATTAAGAAGCTACAGCCTGCTTCATAGCTTATATTCTGTCGTGTCCTAGAGTGTTTCTTATAATATTCAGAGTATTTCGTGCGAGGTGCGTCTCTGCCATTTTACAGCAGGGTTCAGTTCGATCAGTAGACTTTGTACTGCGTTTAAATGTTTTAATGAAAGAGAACCAAGCAACAAAAGCCTTCATCAGACCACGTTATTTTACAATATTTATTTTACTGCTAAATACATTTAAATTGATTTTTTTAATGTTACATTAAAATGTAAATATCAAAAGTAGAAATGTATTTTTTAATGTAATTATACAGAATTGTGGAGCTTGAGAATAATGAACTTAATCTCATAAATGTGGTGTTTGTTGTCTTTTATTGCCCAAATCTTTTAGTTCCAACATTATGAAATTATATCATGGCAGCTATGTTGCAGTAATTAGTTCCAACAATAAACTTACTGTAAGGTACTATAGAAACATCATTGTTCCTGTTTACACAGGATAAAATACTTTTCTGGAATTAGTAACAAACCAACCGGATGAAAAATCTGTAATATCACTGATTTATAATGATTATAAGTTTGGACAGGCCGCCCGCCTTCATACACGCGTGCATCAGGAGGCTTCCCTGTACCAACATGGCGGCTGTGTTAGCACAGCGGTGGCTCACGAGGCATCTACCTGTTTTTATTTGTGCTGCAACCTAATTTAGTGAGTCACTAGTGTGAAACTAGTCAGCAGTTAATAAGGAGCCGTGTAGGTTATAAATCAGGTGTGGGCGCCCAGATGGTGATCTCACTGCATCTCTTCTGACCTTTGACCCCTGCAGAGGTGGAGCACTTTAGTCCCAGCCGCGTGTCCGAGAGGGTCCTGTTCCACCTGCTTCGCCACCCCAGTGTTAACCAGGAAGTGCACTTTGACCCAACCAACAGGCTGAGTCCGAGCCACTACCTGTACACCCGTAACCACCCGGTGGACTACTTCATCCTGCTGCTGCAGGTATGTGCTCGTGCTCAGACACGTCTGCTGCGTCGTGCACAGTCATCTCACCAGGCAGCTAGTCACATGTTTCCTTCACTAACTCTTCAAGTTGACATTAACAGCTGCAGTAAAAATATCAGGAGCAGAAACTGTAGGAAAACGGGAAGATGAAAGTATGAGAGATGATTTAACGGGTCAGCGTGTGGTTTCAGTTGGTGTATTCACCTTCCACATGTACGAGCTGAGCAGAAATCAAATGTAGACCACGTGTATGTGTGTTCACGTGAGGTTTGGTGAGTAAAATGATCAGATGAATTAGTTCCTTGGACTTCCTGTCTTGGTTTTTGTCCTGACCTACAGCAAAGGGTCAGAATACTTCTGGTTTTCAGTTTTTGAAATGTTGAAAGTTTCCCATTTTAACAAGATACCTTTCATATTATCATTTTTTAACTCATCACTGCAAACCAAATGATTCTCTTCTTGTAATAAGACCACATCACTTTACCTCATTATGTCAGGAAACTTTCTTACTAAAACAAAATGTGTCCCTAAAACGGGGGCATCACTTTAAGTCCCTATAAGCCGTGTACAGACATTTAACACATGGTTTACTACACATTAACATGTGGTGGCTAGTCTGCACATTTTAAGTCTTTGTTAATGTTCAGTATCCTAAAGATATTTTCTATTAATGCACCTGTGTTACTGTGTACGGGCGTCGATAGGACGTGTTGAAACATACACCAGTATAACTTGATTAGATTACGTAGCATAAGGTAAACATGTACAATGCTTATGAATGCTACATATGGGGACTTAAAGTGTGACCAGTGTGGGAGCCTGTTTTATTTACCATAAAAATGTGCTCATGCTGCCTGTGTGTTCTCAGGGTCGTGTGGAGGTGGAGATCGGCAAAGAGGGGCTGAAGTTTGAGAACGGGGCGTTCACATACTACGGCGTGTCTGCGCTAACGCTGCCATCCTCAGGTGAGTTGTGCTGCTGCAGGTGCTGTCTGCCCCCGTTCAGAACAGACTTTATTCTTGTAGACATGATCTACAAGCAGGCGGTCGTCTCCATAGAATGAGATCAGTAATGTAAAGGATGACGACTGGACAGTGAATTAATGATGCACACTCGAAGCTTTTATTCAGAGACATCTGTGAAGTTGCAGGAGGCAGATAAAGCCATTTATCGAGCAAAATAAACCTTAACAGAAAATCACTGGTCGGAGAGAGATCAGCTCAGTGCAGAAACTTTATTTGAATAGTTCCTTTGTACAGCGTTGGTGCAATTAAAGTTCACCGACAAGCTGATAATACAGTATACATGCAGTCAGGAAACCAAGTGGAGACTAAAAAAACAGATTAGAAACATCTAAGGGCTCTGACTCAGGACTGTTTAAATCTCATATGTGCTTAGTTATGTAACAGAGTGAAAGGTCAACTGTCGCTTTGGCTACAAGAAGCAGTGAAGCTGTGCCACCGAGCTGACAGGTCACATGTAGAGGGTGTAACGTGGCTCTGAGACTCGATGTGCTGACTGTGTCTTTCTGTGATATGACAGTGCACCAGTCTCCGGCGTCAAGCCAGCGTCACTCGCCAAAGGATCCCTTCGAGTCCACAGACGCCACCAGCCCGTCCGGCTACTGCCCCGACTACACTGTCCGAGCGCTCACGGACCTGCAGCTCATACGGGTGAGCTGGGAGAGAGAGGGAGAGAGAGAGAGCAGCAGTAGTAAGAGACAGACAGGGAGACAGTGGCAGCACTAGTAAGAGACAGACAGGGAGACAGTGGCACAGGAGAGGGGGACAGAGCGAGAGGCAGACAGAGGGACAGACAAATGAGGGAAAGACAGGAGAGGGGGACAGGAAGAGAGAGGCAGACAGAGGGACAGACAAATGCAGTAGGAGGGCAGACACAGTCAGGGAGACAGAGACAAACAGGTGCCTTCTCATGTCTCTATAACATGATCATTCCTCAGTCGACCAGGAAGTTGTTTTGCTTGACGTTGCATCGCCCTTCTTCCCGTTCTGAGGGGCCATGAGCGAGAAGGAAATCCGCCTTCAGTCTTCATAGGCAGCCACACCTCTTCATCAAAGATCAGCCACTTTAGATGAAGGATCAGAGGAAAGTACGTCTCGTGTGTCTTCGTGTTTCCTCTCTCCTCACATTTTTTATTGGAACCTTATGTGGGTGGGACTAAGACAAGTGAGGGAATCTGTGCACGTATCACATGGGATGTGCTTTCTGTGTCTCTGGGCACGTCCAGTGTACCAACCATGCACCAATGATTCCCTCACTTGTCTTAGCCCCGCCCACATAAGATACAAGGAGAGAGGAACCATGTTTCAGAGACATGCCATGTCCTTTTCTCCTTCATCTGAAGAGTCCAATCATCAGCTGGTTTCCGATGAAGGGGTGTGTCGCTCAATGTTTCCTCGCTCATGGCTCCTTAGAGCAAGAATAAGAGCTTTGCAACGTTCTTCAAGATGGCAGACAGACACGACTTCCAGGTCGAGCGAGGAACAATCAAATATTTACCCAGAGACAAACAGAGGGACAGTGAGACACAGTACTGCACAGGGTTTCTGAGAAAACCACTACCACCTAACTTCCTGTTGGTTTTGTGCTGCAGGTGACACGCCTCCAGTATTTGAACGCCCTGATGGCGTCTCGCGTCGTTCAGAGTCCAGATGCTCCTGAGATCAAGATCCTGCCCAACAGTCAGACCAAACTGCTCAACGACAGAAACACCGCACAAGGTAGCTGTGCTCCGCCGCAGTCTGAGCAGCAGGGCGGCCCCCACAGCTGACACTCAAATCACACTGAAACGCTTTTCATAAACCTTTACAGACGCCTTCGTAGTATTTGTAGGAGTGTACTTCCTGTCTGCTTTCAGCTGAACTAAACTTTCTCTCTCTCTCTCTCTCTCCCTCCCTCCCTCCTTGTGTGCCTCCTCTGGCTCGCCCAGAGTTCCCTGTAAACTTTTCCTTCTTTGATACCATTGAGAACTACTGTTAGTACTTTTAGCATGAGGTAAATGAAGCGCAGCCCGTCTGGCATGACAGCAGACACAGACTGTACACACAACACACACACACCCCATGGACACTGAGGAGAAGACACTCACCCATGAAATAAAGTCTCCTCTTGTAACAAGTTTTTTAACCCTCGACCTGCTTCAAGCAGCAGTGGCTGGTTTTTATTCTCATGACGTCAAATCAATGCAGAGTCAGGACGTGTGTGCAGGCGTTTCTGGCCGGTTTCCATTCCAGCTCCTCCATCATCCCACTGTAGCTGGAGTCAACGCCCGTCACACGCTGACTGGCCGTGGCTAAGGACTTGCACTAATCAGACCTCAGAGACGCTGTCACAATGTTGGCCTAAGTTGACTTAAGATGTTTTATTTAATTAACTACACAGATTTTTAGTATTATTTGGATAAATTTTAAACTTAAATTTGGTTTTTTGAGCCTGATGTATTTCCCCTAAAAGTGTCTATGGTCCCTACACAGCTTGTGCTAATTTTGCCAGCACTACCTCAGATTCAGGGAAATGAGGAGTCACGTTAAACGGCGTCTCCGACAGAGCTCAGAATTTCAGTCAAACCATTTCTCACACTTCTCTCTGAGTCAAAGGAAAAGCAGATACAGGATTTGGGCTGATGTCTGGGGCAGCCAGCTCCAGACATCAGCCCCAGACCTCAACCCCCGCAGATCCTCTATCTGGTTTCCTTCAGACTCAGATCAGCGTAAGACACAATTTCACTGAAATCATTTATTCTGCGCTTTGTCAGTGGCCAACTGGGAAACACAATGTTTCCTCGAATCAGATGCGGTGAAAAATTAGCACTAGCTACAGAGCCACCACACCGACCTTTTGGGTCAATACAGCAGGTAAAAGTTATCCTTCCAACATTAAATTGATGTAAAGATGTAGAATACATCTGCGTTCCACAGTCCAGCCAGCCTGATAGTTTGATTACACATGTGATGCACATGCAGTTTCTTTTTAAGGT
>NW_018128494.1:59115-62717 GCF_001952655.1 Monopterus albus
AACCTGTTTCATCCCTCATGTCTAACTTTTCCTTAAATCATCTCACTCCTGTCTGTTGGCTGTGTAAACGCTCTCACAACCGGCATGTCTGACCCGATCCCTTCACAAAACGCAGGCGTGCTCTCACAGATAATCTCGCCGTGACCTGGAAGTGATGACACGTCCTCTGGTGTCCATATTGGAGGTCCACAACTTTCTACTCAGACGATTCATGACCTGTTTGTTTTGTACACTTTGCTTTTACTGACAACTGTTCACGTGAAACACTATGAAACAATCCCTTAAAATAACAATCCTAAATTTAGCCCTGAAAGCTCACCTTAATCTAAAGGGTTTTTATGAAAGCCAGAGATCCCAGTATTTGTCCATTTGTCAAAAACCAACCCCCTTAATTTTGAAAGAATTCAAGTCATTTATTACATTCCCTTTACTTTGTACATTAATTTTAAATCCCTTACACTCAAGTTAAGATGTTATTAAGGTTAGGAATTCTGGTTTGGTATCTGAAAATTTTCATGTACAAATGAATGATTAAGATATTTTTAAAATTAAGTTTTCAGATATTAAGAATTGTACAATAATTAATAATTTTACATTGCATTTGGCCAAATTGATGGACTAATACATTAAGATATTTATGGGTGTTATCTTTGACAGATTAAGGGGTTTTTGATGGGACATTGCCTCCTTGAAAGTAACATTTGAGCTACCCCTTAATTTGTAGCTCTAAAAAAGGACTGTATTTCTTTAAGGTCTGCATTCAGAGGGTCGGGCCAAATTCGGGGAAAAATTGATAAACCGATAAAGTAATAATTACTTTTTTAGGTTATTAATTGAAAGGGTTTTTCGTGGTTTATTTGCTCAGAAGGTCAGAACCCTTTAAAAAGTAGCATGAAAGTCATTTTCACATTTTAAGGTATAAATTAAGGGATGTCTTCATATTATTTGGTCTGGTTTAAAGGTTTTTTTTTTCTTTACCCTTTAAAGATGCCTTAATGTGAATGTGATATGAACTCATTTATCCCCTTAAATCCAATTTAAATAACTTACACCCTAATGGACAAATAAATGGGATTTTAAGAAAAAACGATTTCATAATGATTCCCAACTAGTTAGCCAACAATGCTGAGCTGGAACGAAACAGTGTAGAAGACCTTGGATATGTCCGAGGACGTTTCATCACCTCAACGTACAGGCCACTGAAACAGTCACAAGAAGGCACAGAGCGACGAACAGCAGCCCGGCACAAACACAGCTGGTCTGATGTTTTGATCCACGATGGATATCTGCATTTCCCAATAAAATGTGAAACTCATTAAGCAACAGAGATGTTTGTGGCAGTGCAGAGAGGCGAGGTCACAGCATCGTGTCCGGGCTAGTTTCACCACCTTAAGCACTGAGTTACAGAGGTTTACTTCCTGTCAGATCGTTCAGCTCCTACAGCTGAAGCTGAACCACTGGTGGTTTTAACAACAGTGGAGCAGGAAGAAAACAGCTTCTGTGAAAAGTTAAAGCATGGACGCTCCCCTCACTCACCTACCAAGGTTTATAAAAACAAAAATAAATCCCCATGCAGTAGGTATCACCATGCAACGCTGACTAAGAGCAACTAAATCCATCTGAAACACAGGGTGACAGCGTATCCCGCCACTTTTTACAGATAGGTATTAAAAAGCTGCTGTTGCTGCATTAGCTCTGGATTATTACGGAAAGTATGAGGTAAATTATATCCGTATTTAAATCCTACAACAAACTTTAATTACACAGAGTATTAAAAATAAAATACAACGTACAGTAAATGCAGATCAGTGCTAAAAAAAACAAAAACTGATCCCAGTGGTGAAAAGTAACTACAAGTACAGTAAGTACATTTACTCAAGTACAGTTTAGAGTTACCTGTACTTTGAGTATTTTCATTTTCTGTTGCTTTAAACTTGGACTTCACTATGTCTTAGAGGTAAATATTGTACAGTACAGTTATCAGACCTCATTGATCTGTGGTAGAACTTTCACATGCTTCCCAGCAGTTATTCAAATAAAAACCATATTAGCCATTAAAAATTAAAACTGGCTTCCCTTTAGCAGCTGCAGCATAAAATGTGACGTGCACATAACGCACCAGTAATTATAATCCACTAATACAGGAATGTGCCATTCTGCTAATGAGTACTTTTACTTTTAGTACTTCAAGTATGCTTTGATGCTGATACATTTGTATTTTTACTTAAGTAACAGGTGGAGCTGATGGTAACTACCTTATATACTTATACTGTGAAGTACTTTCCATCCTGCTGGGTAGCTGGTGGATTTCCCACTGGGATAAACAGAGTCTGATGGTTCTACTGGGTTTGGTTTGAAGAAACTGAAGTTGTCAGATACATGTAATGCAGTAAAAAGTACAAGATGAAGTAGCAAAATCTGGAAATACTCAAGTACAGATACCTCTAAATTGTACAGTACATGAGTACATGTACTTACTGGCCTGATCTAAACACAGGGCCGAGTCACATGACACACTTTTGACAGAGGTTTTTGTCGAGGTTCTAGTTATTAAAATGATTAAAATGCCAGTGAGGTTCTGAAGGAGGTTTTCTTATGTGCAGAACAGAACCTGCCAACTTCGTCTCTCGATGCACGACGAGCAGCGTCTCCTGTTTCTTCTTCATTTTCACTGCTTTGCACTCCCTCCATCACCTTAACACTGTGTGTGTGTGTGTAAGTGTGTGTGTGTGTGTGTGAGAGACATCATCTCTGACTCACCTCAGCTCTTCTCTCATTGGTCGGGTTCCACAGGTGGCAGTAGGGCCCAGGAGAGCTCCACAGAAGACGAGGCTCATGGGTAGTACAGTTCTGTCCACCCGCTGTAAAACAAACACAGGATCCTTGACTCGATTGCTGCAGGTTATTTGTTAGTGCTCATTGTTAAATCATCTATGGCTGGAACGTACTTTTTGGAAAAGATTTGATTTGTTCTGTAGAGCCTCTACACTTCTCACCTCCATTTCCTTTGTCTTTCCCATTGTAATTATTATTTTATGTTTTATATACTTTGGACTGTGTGTGTATATAGATGTAAATGCATTTTATTTTAATTTGGCGGTGCCTTTCCTCCAGGTTTAGCCTTTCATTCCTCATGTTTGTTTGTCTGGGTGCCAAAGCTACACGTGTGTGTGCGTTAAAGCATGCGTCTGTTTGAGGCACTAAAAACAGAAAATGATTTGCACATGAAATTTGTGCACAAGTGACAGTGTTAAGCTAAAGGTACATCCAGGTTTTTATAGCTTCACACAACAAGTGTGTGTAGCCAAAAATGATCATTTCAGCTTTGACAGTGTTTGATCGGTGGTTTGTACTGTAAATATTTCAGTTGGAGAGCGACGCTGAAGGACTTCTAAAGCTAATCCAGTTTCTTAAAAAAAGATTAAATGCAACAGTATTGTTTTCAATCAAAGCTTAAGTTAAAAATGTAGTTCAAGTTTAAACAACTAGTCAAATCAACATCTGTTTTACTAATCCACCAGATGTGTGTCATGGTTCCCAGGATTTGCTGCTTTTTAACCGATAATAAATGGACAAAGCCAGACACCTGGAGGCGTCGCCTA
>NW_018128494.1:62784-71703 GCF_001952655.1 Monopterus albus
GATGAACTGATGATAAAAACAGTCGCAGCCCTAGTTGTAATCAATCATCTTTTTGCCATCAGTCACTGATTGATCACATTTTCTACGAGGAATTCGACTTCGAGTTCCTGAATCTGTCGTGTGAGAGGGCTGGTCAGTCGGGCCGGGGATCAAACCTCAGAGAAATGAGTTGGAACATTTACATAAATCGATGAGCCGACAGTAGCGGTTAGTTGTTATTCAAACACACTTTCGTCCGTTTCATATTGTGAATTGATGTTTTGGACAAAACATCTGAGGACGTTACCTTCAGCTTTAGGTAATTACAGGAGAGTTTTCATGACATTTTTACCTTTTCCTAACAAATAATAAAAGTAAATGTTACGTGCAGCGCTGTGCCATATTATAGGATTAGACTTGCTACATTTTCCTTATTGTCAAAAACAACCAAGTGACTAAAACCAACAATGTGTTTGTGTCTTGCTTCTGGATTTATTCTTTGTTTGGAGCCACACTGGCGTCCACAGAGGGTCCACTGGTCCTTCTGAGGTGCACACAAAAACACTATATGGACTATTTTTTAAGAATAATCGCAAAAATAAGACTCTAGACATAAACGGACAATCACAATAAAGTCCAGGTTTAAAAAAGTGGTCACAAATAGAGAGTTTCATTCTAAAACTGCTGCTCACCGTGTCAAACAAACAGGAGGAGATACTTCATCTGCTGGGGCCTAGCGGATCAGCAGCCGACTAATCGATGGACACAAGTTAATCACCAGTGATCCAAGCAAAACACAAAACACTTACAGGTTCCGGCTTCTCAGATTTGCTGCCCTTCTTCATCCTGTAGCAAAGTGAACCTCATGACTTCAGCCTTAATAATCAACAGATCAACCAATAATGAAAGTCTCGTTTAGATGTGGCCCTAAAATAAGTAGCGCTTGTGTCACCCAGTGTGTTCAACAGCCTGTGGACACACACACACACACACAGAGGACCCATTAGGCCTGATGTCAGGGTCAGTGGACTGCTGCTAAAATCAGACAGCTCCCAGAGATCCACGTTCAGACCAAGCTGAGGGCCTGTCTCTGGGTCCAGCAGGGGGCGCTGTGCCTGCACAGACTGATCTGATCCTGTGCTACTGTGAGGCCTGAAGCAGCTTGTTTGTTGTCCCCTGTGTGTGTGTGTCCGTCTGTGAATGTGTGTAACTGTTGCATGTGTGTGTTGTCAGAAACAGCCCCCAGAACGAGAGGGACCAATAAAATCCACGCACTCCTCCTACACCCAATGTGCTACCCCACTCCTACACATGTGCAAAAATATCCCCTGAAGTTCAAGGCGAGGTTTCGTCCGGCCACACGCACGCTCCTGTTTGTATACGGTGCACGCGATGCACACTTTAGTGTTCAGCTCGGCCAGTTGACAGCTGCTCTCTGACACACCGTTAATTATTCAGGTCTATTTACAAGCTAAACATCTGCACCCGGTGCCTTGGGTGGCGGGGCTTCCCCCAGACATCAGAGCTCTGTGTTGTCACAGAGAACATTACTCATTTACTGACTTTACAAATAATAAATAAGGAAGCTCCATGTTCTCAGTCTCTGCTTTGTTCTGTTGACTCGTGTGATCCATTTATCACCGTCCAAGGTGCCAGACTGGTAGAGAAGACGGGGTCTCAGCAATGAAACCGAAGTAAATAGACTTGTTGACTTGTAGCAACACTGGGGACTTGGACGATAACAACACGGGGCAGCAGGAGGAACACACACAGACACACACAGACACACGTCTGGGAGTCGGCTCTGCGCCAGCTGTGATACAGCTGTTACCGTCGTTGGCTCCACGTGTCCGACTCATCCAGTGTTTTTCCATGTTCCTGCAGACGTCTCCTGACCACCACTACACATCTTTCTGCTGTTTACTTAAGTTTTGTTTTATTATAATAAGTTCTCCTGCATCAAAAGACAATGTAAACACCAGCGTCGGTCTGGGGCCTCGGTGACGCGCACAGCTGTGATACAGGTGTTACTCGGTGACGCGCACAGCTGTAGAGCATCATGTGCGGACGCAGCTTTTAGGCCCCTGGTCCAACAGTTACCACAAAGGTTTTAGAGAACAGTTTCATCCGCTGCTCTTCCACAACACATCAACACAGAGTAAACAAACAGAACGTGTTGCTGTCTGCTTTTCTTGTTTCCACACAGAAACGACTAGTGAACGGCTGATTAATCAATTAATTATTCAGCCGATATCTGGCACCCTGGTATAATGTGCACGTGCCGTGTCCGCGCTCAGCGGCCGATTAACCAAAATGTCTGCACACAGCCGCCGTAGTGTTGTTGTAAAGAAGTTCAGTTAGAATTTAGTTTTAACTTTACAATGAGGGCAGTGCAGAGTGTGGCAGAGACAATGTTCATTAGTTATTTTAAATAAATCTTTAAGTTCAGTAAATTTGCCTCCTGTTTTTATTAAATTGTTGTATTTTATCTGCAAAAACCAAACAACCAACCCAAAATGACATGAGCCTTCCATATTGGCGGCTCGTCTCCTTGCTCTCCGGCCTTCCAGAAGCATTTCTCTTTTCAGATGACAGTTAATATATTAAATGCACTGACAACAGAAAGAAATCTGGAAAACGCCTGACCAATAATTTGACTCGTCCCAGGCAAAACCATTGGACGGCCCACCTGCCTGTCAACCTACTTCCTACATGCACACTCTGCCCCCACACGGCGTCACGGTTGCAGGCAGATGTTACTGCTCTGTTGTACAGCTAAAGCTAGAGAGACCATTGTTACAGGCCAGGCCTTTCCCTTTAGGCCACATGGCCTTATGGGTAATGCTGGTGTTGTTGCCACCAGCAGTGGGATCGTGAGAAGACCGCCGCATGGAGCAGACTCCTCTTGCTGGTTTTTCCAGGATGGCCAGCCCTACCTAATGGTGATCAGCAGCTTAGAGGCCACTTATTACTGGTTTAAACCAAAACCATATGCACAGCTCCAGTCAACCAACGTCTAAGCTGTAACAGGTGGTTTGGTGACAAATTAAACTGATCTTACAAAGTCAATAACTGAAGTTAACAGTTCGATACTTTGGAGAAGTTAAAAACCTCTGACTGGTCTACGTTGGCCTTAAATTCACTCCGGAACTTAAGAATTTAACTAAAGAATTAGTTTGTTCCCTGAAGAGGTTTCACATCCTTACTGTGTCATTGTTATTGTGGTTTTCATGTGGTGAACATTAATGTCTGGAAAAGGGAAGAGCAGCTACCCGGCACACAAACCTGACCCCAACAAAACAAAATGTAAACTTTGTAAATACTTCATCAGCACTTCTCCAAGTCATTTACGTTTAACTGAATTTGCTCACTTCCCACTGGGCTGAAGGGATGTCTCTGAGATTAATGACACTGGACACCACATTGCTAGGTATTCACACTGGCTCACCACAAGGCTCAGCTCAGCTTCTGCTTTTAGCTCGGAAGTCAACACGCGATGTCAGCGTGCAGCGTACTTCAAATCATATGTAGGTACATGAACTTCAACTCTTTCAGTTTATGGTACTTTAAATTTGGTGAAGTAGAATTATAATCTGACAGTTGCTTTTATTTGTCTGCAGAGCGAAGCTGCCGTCAGCGGCTGCAGCTGCTCAAAGCTCTGCTGAGACTGACCTGTGGTCAGGAGAGCTGCTGAGGTCCTGGGAGAAAAATGTTTAACCTGCACATGCAACATCTGATCTCGTCCTCGTGTCAGGGTTAGGGGAGGCCATCCGGCATAATGAGCACTTTAAAACAACGTACTATACAGAACCGTGTAAAGGTCTTAGGCCACCATTAGGTTGTAATGATCGTTTCTCAGTCCCTTTATTAAGATACAACCAGAAAATAGAGGACACAACACAACACAACATTTTGGCTTCTCCAGTCCAAAGTCAACATTCACTGTGAGCTCCCTGTGCACGGCCTTGAAGCCTTGAGACCACACTGCACATGGAGGGTGATGCTGCTCCATAACAGCCACTAACAACTACACCAGGAAGGTGTCTGGCCACAGCCACCTGTTGCACCAGCTCTGTCACTTCCTTTATGAAAACACGCGGTGAAGCCCTGCAGCTGCTCAGCACGGCACAATCTGGGTTTGATAGTTCACTACTGTGTTACTGCTGATCACTCCTTTAAATCACTAATCAAATCCTATGTTGTGTTATTAACTTAATTAGAACAAGAGACTAAAATAAAGTGACATCTTTTGTTACACAGAAAATGTGTTTTGTTACTGCGCTGAGTGAAATAAAAGCTTGTGCTCATATAAGAGATTTGATCAGCAGATTGGGAAGAGGACTCAGATGAAAGGCCACTGAGCCACAGCCCTACGACGAGACGTGATAAGAGCAGCCTCTGTGCTGTTTACACCTTGTCAGTAGTACGCTGGAGGTGTGAAGATTGAGGTAAAGATGAATTTCTGCAGAAGCCCTGACATCATGGTTTCATGTTTCAATGTACACCACCAAATCACAACTAAAGTCATCTCAGTCTGCACCTTAATATCATTTTTACTACTACAGAGGGCAGACCTAACCAAGTTAAAAAGATTCCAGGAAAATGCTTGGTGCTGCAACACCTTTAACAATTGCACCACTTAAAAGCAGTGAAAGTTTCCACAGATGACACATTGTGCCTGCAATACGTGCACCACTTCCTCCATTAGCGGTGCCTTTCAGATAACCAGGCCAGTTTGTTTACTGGCTTGAATTAGTCTCCTGCTGCTGAGATGAACTGAGATATTTACTCATTACATTATATACACTAACCTGAGTGTCCTATTTTGGGAAATTAACCAATGACAGCTAAATACTGTGATTATTATTATTATTTTTTATCATCCTTATTGTTTCAGAACAGTTTTAAACCTTGTTGTGTTTTTTAAAGCTGTATGTGATGGTTAATACATAAACTACAATACAATTAGTTTAAATGTGGTTAATCTCAAGAGATAATATTAAATTACTGACATAATTTTCAGACAGTTGCATCAGAAAATACTTTAGATAAACTAGTCAGTTGTTTACTCATTATAGAAAGTCACTTTCGGCTTTTCCCGTTTTAGGGGTCGCCACAGCGAATCGTCACACTGACGACTCGCATGTTGACATTTGGAACGTGTTTTACACTGGATGCCCTTCCTGACCCAACCTGGATTTGAACCCGGCGCTAGAGATAATATTTGCTGATTTATTTAGGTTGTAAAATAAAAACAATTATTGATGAACCCCGGGCCCCGGGGTTAAGGCGCAGTGGCAAGAGCGCTGTGCCTTAACCACTAGCCTACCAGGGACGACTCTTGTTGTTTACTCATTATATTACACATAATTCAAATGCCCTATCTTAGAACACAACTAGATAATGAGTTTAATCATATTGTTCAACAATCAACAGTGTTAATAGTATTACTTAGTGTGAGAGGTTCAGCTACGTCCAGGGCTTAGCACGTCGTGGCCTTTGAACACACTGCTACAGTAGAGATGGAAGTTCATCTGTTACTGGACCCTGAAAAAGACCTGGTTTATATGACATTTACACAGTTTTAGGTTTTGCCAACTTTTATTTTTTGACCTGTGACAGTTTATTTCTTAGTATTGGACCATTTAAGATTATTCACTGGACTCAAACTGCTTAAATGTCCAAATAAAAGGTGGAAAAATAAGCTATAAACTAAACACTCGCACCAGCCTCAGGTCTCGTTCACCGCATGCGCCCAAAGGTCCCACAGAGAAACTGATTTGGTGACCTCACCTGCAGTGGTACCTGCAGCAAATGTCAGCTAAACCCCTGCCACTGTGTCCTCATGGGGCTGCAGCGTTCAGCTGAAAGCATCGCTGGTGCAGCCTCACAGAGCTGCCAGCAGGAGTGTACACTATAAATCAAAATTTCTGTCATGGAAAATCCCTTCAGTGCTACTGTTCTAGGGTGGGGGCACTCTCAGAAACAACTCTCAGTAGTAAAACCAAAACTTTCCATGCCAATTAAGGATAGCACTAGATGCAACTAAGAAAGATGTACAAACAGGAAACATTCTCTCATTATCTCAGTATTTGAGGTCAGATGAGCTCAGTTTACCGTCAGTCACATCCACAACAAAACCACACGGCTGTACCTCTGAACACTAATCCAGCAGCCATTTATTAAAACACTGACTTTCTGCAAACAGGTAAAAAAAAAAAAATCTACACACAAAGCCACAACAATAAGAAAGTGTACTTTTTATCCCCATTGGTGCTTCTGTTATTCGTCAAGAAGCCCACAGAGCCTCATTTTAAGTTCTAGCAGAGATTTGACATATGTCAGGCTAAATGCAGGGAGCAGTGTCCGGACATTAATCTCAGACATCTCAGCAGCGGAGTGGCTAGGTCTAACCTGCAGTCGGTGGCCTCGATATGAATCATCAGCTGGTGCACGTGGCCAGGGGGCCCAGGGGGATAAGGGGGCCCTAGAAAACATATGGTTGCATATGTGCTTCTTATTTTACCAACTTCCCTGTGCAACCAGTAAAGTAACTGGTTCTTTGTTTCCAAGCACTCAGGCTTGCTGTTGTCTCACCCTGGGTGCACACATGCAGAAGCTAAAAAGTAGACACGTCAACCTTAGGAGTGCACATCAGAGTACAATTATACTCAACACCCAACAGAACGTTGCTGTGAGTTTATGCTATGAAAGTAAAGTACTGTAGTTTGTCACCTTTTATGGGAGGATTTAGCAAGGTAATGGACTGCGTCAGCGACCGAGGTGTTGGTAATGGACTGAACACCTTGTGGCTGCGCCCTGGGCATGTCATATATAAAGGACTGAGACAGGGGGGGGGGGGGGGCGTGTTTTGCGGCGAGAGCAGACCGACTAGGCCGCAGCATCAACCTCAGCCTAGAGCATCTTTAATTTTTGTATTTCACTTTAGCTCTCTCGTATCCCATATAATCAAAATTCCTAAACTTTATTAAACTGATATTCTCCAGGCTGCCTTCTTCAAGCATCACCCAGGAGAGAGAGGGGTTCTCTCAGCATCCCCAGGTAAGAGCCACCTCCACCTACATATGGCCAGACACACATATATCACTTGAAATTCCTTTTCTCTGCAGTGATTTAGTGAGTAAGCCGTGCTTTGAGGTACTGGGTTTCCTATTAAACTAGGCTAGCCTATAAAGGTTCAGCCCAGTGCGGTCGGTTTGCCAGTGAGCTGCCTGGCCGCAGCGCGGTAAAGTCTAGTCACTTTCAATAAATCACAGTGCATTAAGGCGCTAACATTAAAATAGATAAGCGCATTTAGAAGACCACAGTCACCACTGCTCACCAGAGCTTCCAGTAGGTAGGAGAGATAATCCCACTGGCATTGGAAGGTTGTGCTCTACTGCACTAAAAGGCCCAATTATCTCTTAAACCAGACCCTCTTGGACTCGAGTCTGTGATCTGGCATTCTCGGGGTGCAGCGAGTACATCAGGAGGGAGTTTTATAAACTAAGAGTCTCGTCAAAAGAGGCTACCGCTGGTGTATTTCACTCTTGTTTGTTACTCATTTACTACAGAATAACTACAAGTATATTTTGATACTAATACTTAAGTAACATTTTGCAGGACCTTTACTCATGACAGAGCATCTTTATGTTGTTCTATTGGTACTTTTACTTCATTTGTAAATTACACAGAATCCAAGCCTGACAATCTAATGTAGAATTTAACAAAAGGTGATATATCTTATGTAGACGTCCACCTGATGAGTACTAACTATTCAGTCAGTTTTAATGCAGGTTGCTCTGGCTCTGGAGCTCTATGTCTCTGATGAGCAGTCACCAGCCACATCGACCTGATCAGTGTTTGATTGTTGTGTCTTGTTGCTTTTCTTCTTTTGTCTGTCCTCTACCCACTCACCCCAACCGGTCGAGGCAGAAGGCCGCCCACCAAGAGCCGGGGTCTGTCGGAGGTTTCTTCTGTTAAAGGGAGTTTTTCCTCCCCACTGTCGCCAAGTGCTTCCTCAAGGGGGATTTGTTGGGTTTTCCCTCTGTAATAATAGTGATAAGTGATACTCCTCTGTAGTAGTAATAATAATAATAATAATATTGATAACAGTAAGGTCTAGACCTTAGTTTGTAAAGTGTCCTGAGATGACTTTTGTTGTGATTTGGCGCTATACAAATAAAATTTGATTTGATTTGATGTTAATGTCATATCAGCTAAATAAAAGCCAAAGTGAGTCATAACCAGAGGTGACATTTTACAAGAACTAAAACAAAAATCCCACATGGTGACTAATCTCTGAAGCATTATGTATTATTTACCTCACAATGGGCAAGATTACAGGGAAATCAGTGTGTTCTGATGTTTTTCAGTTGAGTGGTTCAACTCTGTGAAAGGTAATTTGGTTTTTCAGAGAGCGAGACCGAGAGAGAGAGAGAGAGTAGACACACGTGAAGCCACAAGAAGGAAGCTGATGCTTATAGAGGGACGACCCTGACTGAGCCTCTCAGTTACTCTGCAGTTGGGACGGGGCTATCAACTGGAGCAGAGGGGAAACCGGTGACAGACGAAGATTCATTTCACTGACTTAATTCTTCACACATCATCATCAGCAGCTTAGCAGCTCACATCAAGACGATGGGAGACTTTGACCTGTCTCAAGTTCTGGACAGGTGAGTTCAGGAAAGAGCTTTGTTTGTGCTTAAACCTACAACATTTAAGTGTAGCTTAATAAAAGTCTTACCTTAATGCTGCCTCCACTAACTACTGGAAAAATTACAAGGGACAGTCCTTAAAACATGTCACCTCAGATACTAGCTGAAGTGTCTGTGGGAGCTGAGAGCATGAAATCTGAGGCGAAGTGAGAGTTCATCAATACAAAGTTAACCACTCCTGAACACAAGTGAGCCAGAGCTTCTGAAAGTTACAGAAGAATTA
>NW_018128494.1:71725-78729 GCF_001952655.1 Monopterus albus
GAAGAGCGGCAGCATGTTTCACTTCTCATCTTTCAGCATCATGCAGTACTTGAAACAAAAACAGTAAGACAGAGTTGTGAACTAGCCAAAGCCAGCAAGTGGACATGGTAAAACAGAATATATTCGCAGGCAGACAAACGTAAGAACAGCACAAATATCCTTTCCAAGTCTCACAACTGCCAATCAAGAACACTGACAACTGTGTATTTGGTGTCTTTCAGCCCACTTGACTGTGATAAAGGATGTGAAGCCAGCTGCTTTGACATGGCGGTAAGACGAATTATTATTTATGAGAAGTCATAATTCACTGTGGGTCTCTTACATAGTTTCACTCATATTCCTTTATTTTTCCTCTCTCTCGTGTACACAGATTGTCACTTTAGATGCCCTATTTAACATTAGACATATATCCAAGATGTATAGTACGAGTACAATGGACTGTGTTTTTAAGAGAAACATTATTAGTGAGGAGGTGGACTGAATGAGCACCTGAAGAAGGTGAGAAAACCAGAACAGCAGCAAACAATCGGGGAATTTAAAAATATTTAAGGATTCAGACGTTCGGCATCGAGACTGAGGCAACAAGACAAAACTATTCTTAAGCATTTAACCCCCAAGACAAATCTGGCAGCATTAATGGTTTCAGCTAATCTAACCAGCAGCTCCTCCAATTTAAACAAGAAAATGCCTGGTTTGTAATTATCCTTTCAAACAGCACACAAACATTCCCTGGGACATAACGAATAGCTGCAAACAGCTGACAACACTAAAGAGATTCCACTGGGAACCTGGAGGTGGCCTAAAACCTTTGGCCAGTAGTGTAAATAGTTTCTTAAAAAAAAAGAATATGATTTTCCTTGAACAGCTGGACACTGGGGACTAGTTTCAGCAGTGGATTAACACACCTTTGATGCTGTAGTTTGCAGCAGCAGGGGATTGTGGGATTGACCGTTACATACATTCATCGCTGGTTTTGGTCTTTTCACAGGATTTGTTCAGAGGATAAACTCTTATCCTTTGTCCTGCTGCCTGTGCCACTGAAAGTCTTAATGAGAAGAGGTTGAACACGTACATGAGAATTAAACAGTGTTAAAGTTAAAATATGTTAGAGTGATTTTTGTCACAACCTCACATAGATATTTTTTTAAATTTTTGAGTGATTATACACTATGTGAGAATCTCAATATGTCTGAGTGCATCTGTATAAATGCACCCAGTCTATATTTGCACTGGTTTTCACACAATGCTTTATTAAGACGACCTCAAATATCCTGAGCTGCATTCTCATGTCACACTAAATTCTTAAAGCACCACCACAAACCCTGGCAGCAGCAGCCTGCCAAGCTTCAGATGAGGGGAAATACCTGTAGGAGGACATGATTTGTGCCTTCAGCTCTCCTCTACTTTGTAGGACGTTAAAGATGAGCTCATCGAACTCAACGAGGGACTGGAGATGGTGGTTTCCTGCAACCGCAGGACCATGAAGGCTGTGGCCAGGCTGGTGATGGCGGTGAAGAGGATGAACAAGTCCCTAGATTGCGGCAGGCAGAACCTCAGTGATGAGGAGCTCTGCAGTGTGATCATGGACAGCCTGGTGGAAGGTGGGCAGTGACTGAACACAGCTTCACACCACGTTCATTTAAAGGTTACAGAGCGAGGCAGGAAGTTCTGGGGTTCCAGCAGTGGAGACACCTCATTCAAACTCCCACTGACATCTGTAACACAGCCGTGGCACCAACCTTCCTCCACGCCGTGTTGTGCATTTCAGTCCAAGTGTTTAGTAATGACAATACATTCTATTTATAGCCGACTTAAAAAAAAACAGCTTTTCCCATAAGCCCCATCAGGCCAACGGTGGAAAATAACTAATAGTTTCAATTTCAGTTTTGTATCGCGCCAAATCACAACAACAGTCGTCTCAGGGCACTTTACAAAGTCAGGTCTAAACCTTACTACTACTACTATTGTTGTTATTATTACTACAGAGGAAAAACCCAGCCACATTGTGTTGTTATGACCTGATACTGCTAACGATGGCTAACCTGGCAATAAGAGTTTATTCATCACCTCGTTGTCTGACAATTAATGCCTCCCTCCTCCTCGCCACAGAAACTATTTTCAGCAGGGTGGAGAAACCGTGCAGAGGAGAGAGAACCTTCACCTTCGTTCGTGTCAACAGCACGAGGGAGATCAGGCTGTGTGACAGCTCAAAGAAAGACATTGTCTGTGCATTCGGAGAGTTACAGCTGCAGGCCATCACTCTAAAGGGAGGAAACCATGAAAGCAAAGGTCTGATGACGACTAGCACATTTACTTAACTACATATTTACCCAAGTATTTCCACTTTATATTTCACATTTCAGGGGGAAATATTTATTTTTGAAGCTTTTCTTCTAATTTGTGTATCAGACTTTTCTTCTTCTCTGATTAATCATCTCACGACCGCTCAGATTTATCTTGTGACCCTGTGGAAGGCCCTGACCCCTAGGTTGGGAACTGCTGGACTAAACTAACTAAATATAAAAGTAGTTTCATCCAGCTCCACCTGCAGCAGCTCCAACAGAAAAATACTGCTGATGCTTTGCTGCATCAGGATTAACAGCCTGATAACGTCACATACGATCACATCTCACACAGGAGACGTTTTCCTACAGAACGTGTACTGATAATACTTAAGTAGGGCTTTAACTTGTAATGGAGTCATTTTCTGCTGTTATATCGGTGCTTCTACTGAACAATGGAGGCTAAACAGTGACCAGTACAACGCTGCAGTAAACAATACATCAAACAATAAACAATATACGTGACACACATTCACAACAGTAGGTGCTACTGTAACATTAAGTAAGAACAACAAAGTCACCAGCCCTGGTGGCGATGGTCAGCCCGTCGCCTTGTCAGTCAACAATAACCTGCACATTTCCTGTTCTATGAAAGACGGCAGAGCTGTGCTGAATCTGGAGGTACATGCTACTCCTCTACATTTGTTTGTCACATTTTACATACAAAGTGTGAGCAAGGAAAGGGGGATACAATTTAAGGGGTCAGTTAAATTTAAAAATTCATGCTATATGTACAACCAAAAAAAGATTTTGTATTTCCATAAATGGGGTAAAACTATGGAATAATTTAAGTGTGGACATAAAAAATAGTAATAGAATTGATGAGTTTAAACATAAATATAAAGGTATGTGTCAATCAAGATATATGCAAGAACAGGTTTAATGATTAATTACATGGAACATTGTGGGTGTGGTGTATGAATGTTAACACTGTTATAATTCTTTAGTATATTACTTGTGTGGTGTAGAAGAGAATTATCTATGTAGAGATACTGCTTGCAAACCAATGATGGTAAGATGATGTCATGGGGTAGGACTGGATAAGTCTGACTTCTTCCTACTCCATTCAAGCATGTACTAGGTATAAGCACATTGATATTGGATTATTATTGTTGGATATGTGTGAAATTATGTGTGTTGACATATCAACTGTCGTTACATGTTTGAAAGAATAAAAATCAAATCAAATCAAATAATCTTATAAATGATGAGCCAACGACTCAACTGTTCTGTAAATAAATTAAGTCAATCCACATGTTGCCTTTATATAAATGAATCAGTAACAGGAATCAAATACTGTGTGTGTATAAGAACAATACATATAATACTACATCAGTCCCAAGGGACATTTCGCTGCAAAGCAAGGACTTTTAATTTTGATACTTTTAGGTAAACTGTACTCGTTAAACTAAAGTCTTATCTCAATTTTTAGGTTTTATCCCATTTTTCAAAACTGATTTTATTTCTTAATTTTGAGGGTTTTAATGTCAATTTTCAGGTTTTCTCTCATAGTTTTGAGGTTTTTGGCTCATTCTCACCATCCTAGTTCTGACAGTAGCCTCAAGTTACGTTTTTTTAAATCACAGAATTCAGCTAATTTATTTCATAACTTTAACACGATATGTCTTTTATATGTCTCTATCTTTTTTAAATTCTCGAGTAAATTTTCATCCATGTTCTTAATTTTCCTCTTACTGGCTTCCATACATAAATACGAATAAGAACCATCTTCTCTTTACCGACCAGGAATGCAGTGCGGACGGTTTAATGTGCATCAGCAACGACGGAAACATGGACCGCTTTCTGTTCTTCAGGAGAACCACAGGAAAGTCTCTGCACACGTTCGAGTCCGCGAAGTGCCCCGGCTGGTTCATCAGCACGTCCTCCGAGGAGGAAAGCCAGCCTGTGGACATGTGCACAGTGGACACCCGCTGCCGCATCACCTCCTTCAACCTCACATAGAACATTTTGCTCCGTTTGGTTCATGGGACCATGCAAAGTTTGAATGTGATCAAAATTATGTTAAAACATGTAAAGATGTTTTTTACTTCAGTCTACATGACTGGATAGTGTCGTCACTGCAGGGTGGTACTGCTGTAAACTAGTAACACACAGCAGTTCACCCAAAACCTTTTACGTAGTACAATCTTAAAGCTAAGCTGTTTGTTCTGTTCATTTGTCTACATTTTAATGAAGGAATAAATAAATTAAGATTTGTACCAAACTCCTGAAGCTCAAGTCCAAGTTCATTACGTTTAGTTCAGAGTTTTGGTTTGTTTGTTTTTCCCTACTTAATATTTAGTCTCAGTCAGAGACCAGTTACAGCAAAGGCTGGAAGTGAAAGAAAAAGACTTACCCAACATGAATTATTATTTTCAATATGAATTATTTTCTCAAATTAAGACTAATTGTCTAGAAAAACAGAAGTGAATAGAGGAAAAGTGTCTGACCCAAACTAAAATTTAAGAGGAAGAAAAGCAGTAACTTCTCACATCTGAGACACTGCAAACTATAGTGACAACGTCTCTCATCGATTACCAGATCAACTTTACCGTGATTGACTAATTGATTAATGGCTGCAGCTCTAATAAGCACAAACTTGGACCTGAGTACAGCACATCTGAGCACATTTGAACAAGCCAATCAATGTAAAGCCTCCTGCAAACAGCTGGTGCAGATCAGCCAACACAAACTACCAAAGGGCTTCGCTTCAGGTCAGAGATGTGACCGCTAAAGGTCAAAGGTTACAGACAAGTTTCCCCTTCACAAACAGACAAAGACGCACAAGCAACAGTGGGGTAGAAAACAAGTGTCCACAGTGTTATAACAACTGGACAAATTCACTGTTGTCAAACAAAGCAGCTTCCTGGCAAAACGACTGTTTAGGGGTGAATCTGAACACAACACACATCCTTCCACTAGTTGTTTATTATAGTGACAAACTGATGCTAAACACAAAGTTGACTCCACAGCTGGAGACCTGACCTGTGTCTATTTGATTTCAGCTTTATGTGTAAACAAAAACCACCTCGGCACCCTTTACACAGTCAGGTCTAGACCTTATTATTAATGTTGTTATAATAGAGGAAAACCCCAACAAACCCCCTTCAGCAGCACTTGGCCACAGCGGGAGGAAAAACTCCCCCTGACACAGAGCAGGACGCCTGGGGAAGTAACCCAACCAAGTGCCTTCATTCATTCATTCATTATTGTGGCGACCCTGACCGGCCGCCGATGTTCATGTGTTTTGTTGTGTGCAAATGGGTTTGACACTGTTGTTGAAAGCTGTGCATGTATTGGTTACCGTTGTTTCGATGCAAACTCCACACAGAAAGGTCCCAGGTGGGGCCCGAACCTGGAACCTTCTTGTTGTGAGGCAACGGCGCTAACCACTGTGCCACCGTGCTGCCCACCTTATGTATTATTATTATTCAAATGTTTTCATTGATTTTTTCAAAATTTTGAACAGTAAACAATACAACATCAAACAATAAACAATATACGTGACACACATTCACAACAGTAGGTGCTACTGTAACATTAAGTAAGAACAACAAAAAAACACTCTTAAAGGAATTCTGTCTCAAAATAGAAAAGAAATGGATGCTCTCTCTGAATCTAAACCCTTCTTTCCTGCCCTGTTATGCGAAATTAAAAAATTTTTCTCCTCCATCCTGAAGAGCGAAAACAAAAAAGCTATCAAAATTTGTAATATATGTACTTCCCTGAATGTTTTTACTTAACTTAACCCTTTAAGTCACCCCCTGGCCTGTAAGTTTCATGTTCACATTGTCTGCTTCGATGTTGTTCTTGTTTTTATGTTCTTTATTTTATGTTATAGTCCTTTGTTTCCATTCTATTTACTTATGTATAACTGTCATATGCCTTAATAAAGTATTAATTCATTATTTATAGACAGACCCAGTATTATTAGCCATTAGCCTGGCAGCAGCAATAAACAATGACCATGTCGCGGTCACAATGTAAACACAAACTGTAATGACAGCACGCCACCGTATTTATAATGTACAGTACAGTGACAACGTTAGCCTGTCTGACCTTCGTCAAATATACCACCTTAATACATAATGAAAACACAGAATAAAAGAACACGGGTCCTTACCGCAGCAGGAGGGCGAGTCCAACCCGCAGGGCAGAGTTGAGCGTCTCGGTCGGAATCATCCCGCAGCCTGTGGACCGAAGGTCGACAGGCTGAGCGCCACCGGTACCGGCACACTCTCCATGACTTATCCGAAATGTGAAGCACAAACACTGCCTGGAGCTGCAACAGCAAACACGGACACGAGGAACATCCGGTCTGAATTCCGGCGCTCTAACCAGACTGAAAACCATTGGATGCTACACGTGGTGAGCGAACCAATCAACATCAAGCAGCGTGTTGGATCTTCTTCTTCTTCTTCTTCTTCTTTTGTTGTTTAATGGCGGTTGGCAACCAGCTGTAGGTGCATTACCGCCACCTTCTAGACTGAATGTGGATTAGAACGGTCTACTACTACTACCACATTAAAATAACCACAGTTCACGTCATATTGTTTTGTGCTCTGTATCCCCAGAACTGAAAAAACCTTAGAAAAAATCTACCAAGTTGATCGACAGCTATTGTGCTGGTGGGCGTGTTTGGGCAAAGATCTCAAAACAGGA
>NW_018128495.1:0-16112 GCF_001952655.1 Monopterus albus
GAGTGTTTTTACAAGTCCAGGTCGTTCCACCTCTATTCTCGTTCCATTGGTTGGACTCCAGGTTTGCTAACACCTGACTCCAGTTGACCTGTAGTGACATCAGAAGCCTGGTGTTGCTGTGACTTTGGCCACCATCACTTTGTATGTTTCAGTGGTGGGCCGTCAGGGCCAGCACGGCCTTCTCTGCTGGCCTAAACACCATTAGAAGCACTGACCTACATTTACAACCGAAGTTCTAATATTTGTTCCATGAAATTGTATTAATTTATTCCCAACAGTCTGTTCTCTTCATTTCGTAGTATTTCTCTTGGCTGCACCGCTTCCAGTATGTGTATGTGGATGTTATATTTTTTGTCCAATCAGATTTCAGCCTCTATGTGTTGCCATGTCAATCTAATCCGACCAGGGCCTTCAGAATCAGAAGTGCTGGCCCATGTAACTTAAACTATATTAGCAATGGGACTGTTTCTTTAACCAATCAAATTTCAAATTCGCCTCACAGGGCCAGCTAGCTGGCCCACAATGATGTCAAAATCACCTCCATGAGGATGGATTTTGTCTATAAATAAATAGCATCTCTGGTGAGTATGATGTATTTAATTTACATTTTGTATGTTTTTGTCATGTTATTAGATAAATATTGATTCTGAATTGCTCTAGATGATGTACGTGGCACATTTGAGGTTGTAGTGTAGAGGTCTGGAGTTGTCTTAACTGGGTTTCTTGCTTTAGTGAAAACGGTATTCACCCTCAATACCTCTCTCTCTGTAATGCCACACTTTATTATATTGCGTTTTTGTATAGCATTGATGGTTTCTATAATTGTGACGTACAGTGGTGGTATTAAGAGGTGAATTAAGTCGGGTAAGTCTCCACTGAAGGCCCAGGTACCAAATGCACGGCCCGCCACTGGTATGTTTAATGTGTTAAATAAAGACATGAAAGATCAGGACTGTTTGTCTTTTATCGGCTTAGAAATAGTGTTTGTTGATATTTGTAACTTTGGTAAAGATCAGATCACATTTCATGACAATTTACGCAGAAAACCAGGAACCTGCAAACAGTGTCATGACTTTTTGTTGTGACTGTATGTATTTTTGTACTCTTATTATTGCACAGCAATTTTTAAAGCAACACTTTGAACCCTTTTGGTTAGGAGCTGTGGATTGAATGCCAAGAAAGACACTTTCTTAAAAACGGAACCTTTTAGATTTTACATCCTTGTTGCTGTAGCCTTGTCACGTGTCATGTCTATTCTGTTTGTTTATACATCTCTTCTTCAGGTCTTGCTGTCGTCCCTCTCATTTCAGAGATCCAGATATTTCACTGCCAGTCTGTACTTTTTAAGGCCTGGCGCTGAAGAGAACAGAATAATTTATTAACCTTGCACATCAAGTTTTAATCAAGCTCTCCACTAGTGCTGAAACCATAAGAAGTCGTGTTACAGAACATTAACCAAACCCAGGTTTAATACTCTAAAATGACCAATCGTTTGCAGCAAAAACTTCAAACAGGATCCAGCTCCAGCTTCTCATTTGTGAGAATGTTCTGCTTTTCTGTTTTAGATCACTATAAATGGAGTATGTTGGGGCTTTATGCTGGTGGCCAAACAAAACAGTCTGAAAGCATCATGTAAATTGTGATGGGAATTTTTTTTATGATTTTGTTTAAACTATTAAATTCATTCTTGACCTTGTAAACAGCCACTGACAGAACAATCTCAAGTTAAGTCCACTTACTCACTGTGTTCTGGCACTTCTGACACATCGCACGTTCTTCATCAGTAGCTTGAGTTAGTTCAGTTGCCGTTAAGTTGTAATGCTCAAACTTCAAGGACATGTTACATGTTAGTTTGGGTAACTGGAGGTCGTGACCACAGGAAGCATTCACCTTAGTGATCCACCAGGAATGGGCGCTTGCATGTATGTGATTGACCAACGATGACATCATGTTGCGTTTTAAAAAAAGATCCGACTGTTTCTGGATGATCCTGTGTTGTTTTGGCGGAGCCCCTCGTGGTGCCGGTGTTGTATCGAAATGTGTTTTAACCCAAAACTTATCTTAACCCTAACCACCAAGAGGGGGCGCTAGAGTAAACAGTTGTTAACAGGGGGAATACATCTTGAGGGGAATGCATATCATCACATCGATTTCACTGCCTCAGCCAGCACACATCAGAATGTTACGATCAATTTTTAGAAACTACTGGTGATGAATTGCTCTGGATCGGGTGAGATTCACCGTTTTCAGCAGAGTGGATCTGTCACAAAGTGCCAAAGGACGCATAACAGGGGTGCACATTTATATCTATGTGTCATATGTGGTCATAGTGACACCTATTGTTCAGGTGTTGCATTCTAATATTATTGTCGGGCCAAGCATAATGTTAAAATAACTTTAGGTGTCAGTGGCACATGGCCCTCCTGTAGAAAGTCTCACTGATGTTGATTTGAACTCAATCTGTTCATGAGAATCATGTGATATGGTTGAAAGCTCCAGAACAAGCAATTAAGTAGTTGAGTTATTTTCTTGTCTGTTGAATATTTTTTCAGTTAATCAGTCAGACTCATCATTTTCAGCCGTATCCTCCACATATCGACTGAACCTCAGCTCTTTGCTGCTTTTCTTTTGTTCTACAAAAACTGTTTCCAGAACCAGCCAAAATGATCACGGCTCCACACTGATGAACCTTGAACCACTTCTTTACTGACACTGTCATAGCTTTGTCTCAGCGCTGCATAGCCTACTGTAACATGTGGTAAGAACACATCCAGTGGTGACTTTAAATACCTTTTTGTGACTGCATACTTTTGTGGAAAATGCTAAATAAAATGTAAATATTTGCACACAGCATTTGTCAGCATGTACCTGCTGTTGGTTGCAGTCTGCTGTGATACTGTCCCAGTAAAAGCACCAGACAGAACGTCGCAGTCAGGAGGGTTTCTTATCTGAAACCTGAGTGGCAGCTCATCATGCAGTGTGTTATCGGTGGTGTGTCTGTGGGAAACACACACAGAAAATGTCTCTGTGTGTTTGTTTACTCTGATAAATTGGGAGGAGTTCTACTTAAAAAGTCGTCTGTAGCTTTGAGGCTGATCTTCTCTTCCAGGCGCTCTCATCCCATCCTTCTCAGTCGTTTTTTCTGCCTCTCACTCTCTCTGCCGTTAAAACAAGCAGACCTTAATTAAATACACAGATTAATGGAGGAGAAGAAAAACCAAAAGAAGTGGAATTAATTACAGCAGAGTACAGGCTGACATGCCTCAAATCCCAGCCTGGAGTGCTGGTAATGAGCTCCCCCAGGGTGACGGGGCTCAGAGCAGCACTCAGCTCTCAGCTCCGCTTCAAAATCCAGGGATAATCTGTACAAAGAGCGGACTCCGGGGGCCGCTCTTATAACATGTTGACTTTTCATTGTCGTTGTTGAACATGTCTGGACTGTTACCGCCCTGTGTTCTATGTTTATTTGGATTGCTGCTGTAGTTTCCAAAGCAATGTCTTAACCATTCCGCCTGCAAATGATGCTGAATTGTATTTTACTGGATTATGGTTTAAGACTCATAAATACCTGCAGGTCAGATTGGAAAATCTCTCCCTGTTTGAGCTAAATCACACTGGTTGCACATTCTGTGCACTGTTACAAAGGATCAGGTCACTGGCTGCCTCTGTGCGCCGTCTCACTGAGCGATATAGTTCCATTTCCATAATGCTGTTTCTAAATTTGGCCTTTTGTGGTGACTGAGCATGAAGCAGAAAATCTAAACTCCCTGGGAATATAGAGAGGCCATGCAAGGGTGCATAACTTGCTTTCCATCTCTCTCAGTCAGAAATCCAAGCTCTTTTTAGTTTTTAACTTCTCAGCAGTTACATTTTGAAGTGAAGTGAAGTGAAGGAGATTTTTGCAGCTTAAACATCCAGGAAGTGAAATGTCTACATATTTTTGGCCTTATAGTGGACATTAAAATATTCATTCCAGACATCATGAAGTGGCACAAAACCCATTTTCTCAAGAACAATGACAGTTTGTTCAAAACTAACTGACAGACTTGACATTTCTCTGGTAGGGTCAAAGTTTTTAGCATTTTTTTCTCTAGTCAAATCTCACGACATGGTGAAAGGATTTGCACTGTCTCTGATGCGCTGTTTTTCCACAAAGAGCGACAGCTCCTTCTGTCAGCACCAGCAGCCAGCTGTCAGTTTAACTACAGCTGAGACTGCGACAGGAGCTCTGACATCCCTGGCAGCCGACGAGGCGCTCGGTGTAATATGAGTTATTTTTTTGTATCATTGTGCCATCATTTCACTGTGGCAGCTATCAGCGGAGCCAGGAAAGGCCAGCCACTCAGCCCTGTTTAAAGGAACCATTTTATTTTATTTCTCTAAGAATGTAGTCCTTAAAAAGGAAAAGAGCCAACTGTCCCTCATTTTATTTTGGTTTAATACGTTTTGGCAAAAGGATGTCTGTTTAATTTGTTAATGGTGCTTTGACTGAGACACCTTTATGCAAGGTAAAGTCCAGACAGCAATATAAATGACACAATTCTGGCATGTTAAAAACCAAACAGATCAATATATTGTCTTTTCAGGAATATATCCATGAATAGAAGCAGGTGAACACGTTTTCTAATGTTGGCCTGCAGCTGGACTTTGCGTCTCAGCTCACAGGAGTGAAACAGAAGCCTGTTTGTTTTTCAAGCAGCTCTCAGATGAGAAAGGTGAGTGAGATCGAAACCTGGCAGGGAGGCCGACTCTCTCTGTACTCAGCCCCCTCCCCAAGCAAACCCTCCTCTGTTTCCAGTGTATGTGTGCACTAACAAAAAGAAAAGCTGTCGACATGTTCACAAACCCGAGCCTCTGATGGAGGGAGACCAGCTCCACCCACCTCTCCCGTGTATTCATGCTGTGGCTCTTGATGGTGCATGGGAAGTTGCTCAACATTCTGCCAGATCATGGTCTTTATATATATTGATAAATTGACTATGTTGCTTTGTTCTGTAAACACGACATCTGTTGCATGTCTGTCCATCCTAGAAGAGGCTGCTTGGCTGCTCTTCCTGGGATTTCTGCTGGTGTTTCCTTAGCTGGTGTCTGCATCTAAAGGCAGAGGGAGTCGTATGATTTCAGACTGTAAAGAGCTGTGAGGCAAACTTGTGATATTGGGCGAAATATTACAGTCTCATCTAGAAGCAGGGAAACAATCTGAATTTGTGCTAAATCTTAGTTAATGCAGCTTTACCTTGTTATTATTCTATAACTTGGATGGATGTTGGATGTATGCCTTCAGAATGTTAATGGCATGGCACCGATGGTATCTATTATAACTAAGTTACTGCTTCACACTGCTCAGGGGAACAGACAGCATCGATTAGCTGCATGTTCTCTGGACAGCCCCTGCTCTGAGACAAGGCTTTTGAACCTTTGTCAGATTTTTAGAGATTTGCTCTTGAGAACAGGTTGTAAATGTAGAACTGGAACACGGCCAAAGACGTCCTGCAGCTCTCAGAGAGCCAACAGATGAGCAGAATATATCCCTTTTTACTGGCGACACCTCTGTATATGAGGGCCAGTTTCTAAAAGATATAGCAGCTCAGTGGAGGTTGCCTTTTCGATGACAGCCAACTGCACGGTGGGTGACGTGAGTTGTTTGTCTCCTAGGAAACCTCTTTACTTTGAAACCCACTTGGTTTCAAGGAGGATAGGATTGGTAAAGATAAGGACATTTCATCAGTGTTACACCGGAGACCAGCTTGAAAATCTGTGCCTTTTATCAGCAGAGAGCCACAGTCAGTTTTGATTGCATTTCTCATATCCTTATACAGAACAGACAGAAGATGGGCCCCTGGGTACAGACAGCTGCAAATTGGTATTTATTACTCATCTCTTTGTGGTAATTTTGTCTATTTTAACTGAACTCTGTGATTTTCAAACAAAAAATCTGAACAGTTACTTCACACAGACCCTCTGTCCCAGGGGCCCCCTGGGCCTAGTAGGCCCATCCATCCTGCTACTCCTGATTTCAAACACCAGACCATGGATCATCTCAGGAGCACCACGCCCCCTGTCTCAGCCACATCCTCCTCTTCACTGATCCTGGTCAATATGATCCATTTCAGGAGTCAGTAAACAGGCACAAACAATATGGCTGTAGGAGGCCAGCAAAACACGCTGCTCCTAGTAAACACTGGTGCTATGGCAACCTGCAGAGCACAGCATGCAGATCTCCATGACAACCATTCTATACAGTCACAACAAAAAGCCATGGCACTGTTTGCAAATTCCTGGTTTTCTGCATTAATTGGTCATGAAATGTGATCTGATCTTCACCAAATATCAACAAACACAATGTTTCTAAGCTGATGAAACACAAACAGTCCTGGTTTTTCATGTCTTTATTGAACACACCCATGGAGGGCAAAGTCACAGCAACCCCAGGCTTCTGGTGTCACTAAATGTCAGCTGGAGTCCGGTCAAAGGAACGAGAATAGAGGTGTGGTTTAGAACAACCTGGACTTATAAAAACACTCAGACAGTGTCAGTGTGCTGTTCACAAGCAGCATCAGCTGATGTGAGCTCAGAAGACCTACGATCAAGAGTTGTTGGTTTGCACATACAGTAGCTGTTTAATGTTCTGATATGTTTACATAACGCTTCTCTTCTGCTTTGTTACTCTTGTATTTCCATCTTTTAATTAGTCCACAGGACACTCCTGGTTTTCTCCACGGTGATGTGCAGTATTTTCCTTTGACCCACACAGCAGCTAATATTTCAGATGCAATTGCAAATTTGAGTGGGGAATCACTGAAAAGGTCTGTGGGATGGTTACTGATGGAGCTCACAATATTGTGGCAAGTGTTACTCAGTTAAATGTTAAACATATTTATTGCTTCGCCCACATGCTGAATCTCATTGTCAAAAAATCACTCTGTCAGACTTCTGAGCTGGAAAACATGCGCATTAGGGCCCGCAAAATAGTGGCACACTTCAAGTCCAGTTCAAAAGCAAAGGAAAAGTTGTGCTCTATTCAAGCTAATATGGGTATGCCCCCAAAAAAGCTTGTTCAAGAGGTCGAAACCAGATGGAACAGCACCTATGCCATGCTCCATAGGCTTTATGAGCAGAGAGAACCTTTAGGGGCAGCCCTGGCATCACTTAGTACTGACATTGTGCCTTTCATTGCTGATGACTATGCAGCAATCAACCAGTGCCTGACAGTTTTAAGGCCATTCTATCAGGCAACTCTTGAGCTTTCTCAGGAAAGGAGAGTGTCAGGGTCAAAGGCAATTCCTATAGCCAAAATGCTGAGACATGTAATTTCTGCCGAATGTGCCCAAATGGCTCCTTGTATTGGTGCCATGCTTGCCAACCATTTGAAAAATAATTTGAATGAAAAATTCAGTGGCTTGGAAAAGGTGAACTCCCTGTCTGTGGCCACCATCTTGGATCCACGATTTAAACAGGCTGGCTTTACTAATCAAAGCAATGCTCAGGCTGCTGTAGAAAGGCTGACACGAGAGTGTGCCAGTCTTATTGATGGGTCGGCAGAAGATGTGCCACTGGAGACTGCAACAACATCTGCCAGTGCTGGTGAAGACAATTACAACTTGTGGGCTTTCCTGGACAACTATGTAGAGTCTCAGCAACGCACCAGCAGTGCATCTGCCAGTGCTGCAGTGGAGATCCAGAGGTACTGTATGCATGTTGATTATTGTTGAAACATCAGTTTTATTCATTCATTGTCTAATAGAACTAATTCTGGCAAGGGCAGAGGATCCCCTGAAGTACTGGGTGGCACGAAATACTTTATATCCTACGCTGTGGAAACTTGCATGCAAGTATCTGTGCATCCCAGCATCATCTGTTCCCTGTGAAAGGGTATTTTCCAAAGCTGGGGAGCTGGTCAGCCAGAAGAGGAGCCGACTGAAGCCTGTAACAGTAGAAAAAATTTTATTTCTCAGTAAAAACCTGTGAAGACAACTAACTTGTCTGCTTCTGTGAATAATCATTCCAAATCAACCATACAAGTCCCCAAATGACAAACCATTATCTTTAAAGGTTTTCCTTAAACACTTCACACACAAAAAAGATACAATGGTTCTGAATTCAAACACCATGATCATTTGCAAAGTGGGAAGGACCTCTAATCCTGTTAGGGGCTTTTAGTACAGTATTTAAATGAAGCTCAAAGCTTGAAATTAACCCAACATTTAACCCTTAATATAATTTGCATTGATTGTTTGGGTTAATCTGGAATGTGTTTTACAGTATGGGGGAGAGCATCATAATTATTTGGTATGAATGAACAAAACACTTGAATGACCACACAGACTTTTCTGAACTTTTATTGCTGTCATGGGATTGAAACAGTGCCAGTGCTTCAGTCGTGCTCTTTAGAGGCTGCTATGGCTTCAGTTGTCCACCAGATGTCACCGTCACTGAAGTCTTGAAGCTTTGAATCGTTTTCGGCACAATTGTTAGGAAAGCCTCAGTGCTTCATGAGGCTTCACTTGCCCACCACTACCAGAAAGGTACCAGAAGAACTTCAGCTTCATGTAGATGTTTACCACCATAAGATTTGAAAGAATATGATTTAGTGCAGATAGTTTCTGTGTGAATGGCCCATTGAATCCACAGCAGTCAGTGAACAGCAGGGTTCATCTGTTTTGCCTCCACCTCACATGTGTGGGTGGTGGGTTAATGGCTCCTGTGTGCTCCTGAAGATAACGGAATCCAAAAATGTAAAAGTGATCCCGAATGCTATTTCAGCTTCAGAGAGGAGGGTAAATGGAGTTTATTTATGTTTACCCTCCAGTGCCCCTGGTAATGGCATCCCTGGAAATGAATCAAGCTTCAAGTAATAAAAGCTTTCAGCAGAGGACTCTCATGCACATACACACTGAACCGAGTGTGTGTGTGTGTGATTTTTATGTGTGCATGCATTTAGTGAGGATGTGGGTGGAGTGAAGCTCCTGCAGGTATCCTCTCTGGAATAGCAATGAAGAAGGAACTGAAGAGGCTCGTATGTGTGTGTACATGTGGTAACAGGTAACAGCTACTTTCTGGAACTGTATGTATTCTCAGGCCTCTCTCTCCCCTGATTCCGTCACCACACGCACACTGTAACACTCAGCTGCTGAATGTTCTGCTGTCTTTCCTGATTTTCCTGATTAAATGTGCACAAACTAGATTCAAAATCACATTTTATCTCACGTTCATGTCACATTGCAGCTCAGTGCACACACTGCTGTGCAGAAATCGAACACCTGACAGCTGAACATGATGGAAAACTGGGGAAATGTTTTATGGCCATCTAGTGGATGAACGTGGTACAGCATATCAGACGATCCAGGGTCAGCTGGTGATGGTTTTTACTGTCTAAATAGGTACACTCAAATACGTAACAAGACTTTGAATTACTGAAGAAAGTTCCATGTTTTTCTTTTCATTGCTTTGCTGCTGACTAAAGATGCTTGTTTCCCTCCTGTGAAGCTGCAACATTTTGAAACATTGGGCCTTATGCAAGAAACTGTTGTACAAACAGGTTTGTTCTTCAGTGGCACATACAAAACAGTTAAGACAAACCTGTAACATTCAACACGTTTCTCAAATGTTCTTTTAGGTCTGGATGAAACTTGGGAGTGGTGCAGGTCTGTGGTACGAGCCCTGGACAGCTCTGGTCTGACTTAGGAATTACTGTGGCCTCATCTGAGTGAATTTGGAGACAGTGAAGATCATTTATTTAAATATATGCAGCACATTACAAGCTTGATGCTACTCATCATCATTTGCTTGTCATATATAGTCCCAGCAGCTTCTACATGTCACTATGAAGCCAGTGTGGCGCTGTGGCAGCCTCAGGTCTGTGTGCCGGTCTCTGTCCAGGACCTAGTGGCGGTTCTACATTGAATTACTCCCCGGGCGAGACCCCCCTCTTTCTCTCCATTGCTCTGCTTTTTGTTTTGTTTTTTGCAATCGACAATCTCCAGATTTCCCATCCCCCAACACTGTCACTCACGACCAGAAGTCAAGATAAACCAATTCACCTTGTATTACCTATTTTTATTTGCCATTTCACACAATTTGGAAAAAACAAAAACGTGCAAATTATAGGTCTGTGTTTATAATATTATGAATGAAAAGTGCGTTATTTGGAAGAAAGTCAAGGTGTCACTGACTTAGTTTAGCCTACTAAGTGGACCCCCCCCCCAACCGTTGCGTCCACTACATTTGGGAGAGGTGAACTCTCCTCCTGCACCCGGGTGCAGCACAGGTGTTTGTTAGTGTCTGACCATGTGAACCATCACAGAAACAGAAAGGAGAACACGTCACTGACACACAGACTAACCTTTTCTAACAGGACACTGACTTTGGTCCATTTGCTCTGCCTTAGTTTCCTGGTTCTTGACCCAGACTTGAAGCTACACACTGTCAGATTCACTGTCCCACAATCACAACAGGATGCCCTTATATGGTGATCTTAGGGGCGGTGTTTATGCTAATGATTTGCTCACGTGAACACCTCCTCTGCATAATAGCTTATGAAATGTACATGGACATTAGTGCAAATGACGAACAGCAGCAGATATGTTGTAAAAAAAACAGGACAGGCTGGCCCACAGGTATCTGAGCTGGACCAGCTTGTCTGGGCCATGCACGGCTCTCTCGGGTGGGCCTCAGCTGAGCAGACCTCCATGTGGGCCCCTGGGTCCCTTTGACCACCCTGAGTCTGATCTCAGTCACAGTGACGCATCCTTATGTCCCCTCTGGTTTAACTAAAGCAGTCTGCTGTCAGTTAATGCTGCCGTGCTCTAATGCTAAACATTTTTTTTAACTTTCTGTAATGAATGTTTCAGTATGTGCCCTAGAGTTTTTGTCACTCAACTAATTCATGTTTCTCGTCTATTGTCTATTGTTTTTAATGCCTATTTTAAAGCTTGTGTTGTGCTGACTCTAAACAATATAGTTTTAACCCTACATTGAGCTTTGTCTGGTCAACAGTGAGGAATCACTGGCCTGTACACGGCTGATCGCTGTGTGTAGGGTATTTACTGTATTTTATCACGTGGCTGTTCTGTGGAATCCTCATTTATTGGGTTTGAAAAAATCTTGGTCTGATTTGAACAGATAAATGATCTTGAATTGTGCAGTAATGCTGTTAATATTAATTCTCTTGCTACAGTGTCCAGGGTATTCCCTCTACTATACACGTCTGCATATGTGCTGGACACTGTACTCAGAACATACACTGAGCGTTTTTGTCTCTGTTTTATTTAGGCTATATTAATTCATGTAGATTTTTAAATGATTTGTATCTCTCCTGCTTTGGTTTTATCTTTGTGGTGGTCCATGTCTGGTCTTTGTGTCAAGTGACGGTGAGTAACCTTCCTTTGTTCACAGAGCCCTTGAAAAACGGCTGAGCTCAGTGAGACTTTGACAGACAGTGCAGATATTGTTACTTTCACTTCCTGACAGTTTTATGATGCAATGTTTATTTTAAATTGTGCATTTTTACGTGTTGGCCTGACTGCGGATAAAATGTTTTCCAGCAGCAGCAGATTGTTCACCTGCTGACATTAAACAGCTCCAGTAACTATTAAACAAACCCCCTGGATTGGTCCTGGTCCCGATCATCCTTATAGAATGGAGATAATGTGTCATTAGAGACTTCGTTTTTGTCCTGGGACACTTCACGTTCCTTCTGGGATTCATAACGTTACCAGTCCATCCATTAGATCTTTCAATGAGACGTTATAACTTTACGACGAAACGCCGGTCTGGGTTTCATTTTGTCACCAAAAAGGTCCTAGTTCACCTCGGTCTTTGCTAGATTTAAAAGTTAAAGCTTTTGTTTTGGTTTTGAATTATGAACACGGACAAAAGAGCCCATGTATCATTGCTCCAAACGTATTTATAGATGGCTTCTAAAAGGCTAATTTAGTCTAATTCTAAATGTTAACTGCCGTGATCTTTGTTCATAACATGTTTCTCTAGGCCATGTGTATCAGAAGGTGGCGCTCTTATGTAATTGATTTTAGGAGATGAACTCAGACGTAAATCATTTCTCCGTTAATGCAACAAAATTCAAACATTTTCCTCTTGGTTTGGTTTTCTTTCTGCCACAAAACGGCTTGGACTTTAACCAAAGCTCGAACTGTGTAGTTTGGGCTCTGTTTCGCCTTTTATTGAATTCCTAAAGCTTTCTACAACATGCTGAGTGTGTCTACAGGAACCGGATCCCACAGCAGCTAGTGTAGACGCTCGCCGCCTCATTGGCACATGTCCCGCCGGGGTGGAGCGTAATAGGGTTGCCTCTCGCTTTACAGTGTTTTCTCAGCCTCACCACAGTGCAGTTGGGGCGGCCGTCGGGACGGGAGCGTTCCACACGAACCGGTGAATGAATTGGTGGCTTTTCGGTGGATGTTGTTTTGAGGCTACAGGATCAGGACGCAGCCAGAATCCTGAATTTATCTGTGCGCAATTTCCAGGGAAAGGATCTGATTGGAGTGAGGACTGAACCACCAGCAGAGGACACAGAGGGATTTAAGGCTGGTAAAGGTTTGTTGTTACCGTTGTCCAGCGCTGGCGCCTTCCACACCGCCCTGAAGGTGTTTTAACTGTGAAGCTGCCTCGTCGCCAAATAGATGCGAGTGCGTGAGGAGAATACTAACGAAGGGCGCGCTGCTTCCTGCCGAGGCGCACCCGCCCCTCGCTGTTGCCGAGGGCCACAGCAGGGCCGATCAGTCACCCAGAGCACAGTCGGGAACACAGGAATGTTACACCCTCAGCCCAGGAGTTAATGAGCAGGATCTGAGCGCCAGAGACGTTTTATCTCCAGAACTGGGGGGTGGATAAAACCCCCAGCAGTTGTGTGGGGGACGACGCCAAAATGGGCAACAGCTTCTCCAACATCTCTGCCTTCCAGTCTCTTCATATCGTCATGCTGGGTTTGGACTCTGCTGGGAAAACTACAGTTCTTTACAGGCTCAAGTTTAACGAATTTGTCAACACGGTTCCTACTATTGGGTTCAACACTGAGAAGATCAAGCTGAGTAACGGCACCGCGAAGGGCATCAGCTGTCACTTCTGGGATGTGGGAGGCCAGGAGAAGCTGCGGCCCCTGTGGAAGTCCTACAGCCGGTGCACTGATGGGATCATTTATGTTGTGGACTCGGTGGATGTTGACAGGCTGGAGGAGGCCAGGACTGAACTGCACAAAGTCACTAAGTTTGCGGAGAACCAGGGCACGCCGCTGCTGGTCATCGCCAACAAGCAGGACCTGCCCAAGTCTCTCCCAGTGGCGGATATTGAGAAACAGTTGGCTCTACAGGAACTCACCCCCGCCACAACCTATCACATCCAGCCTGCGTGTGCTATCATAGGCGAGGGGCTTCACGAGGGTATGGACAAACTATATGAAATGATAGTGAAGAGGAGGAAATCCCTGAAGCAGAAGAAGAAGCGGTAACAGCCAGTTTGGGTCTTACTTACTGTAAGGAGTTCAGGTTCTGCCAGTGCTGCTCCACGCAGGTCGACTTTACAGTGATTTACATCCTGTTTGGATTAAAGCTGTCTGATGCCATGAAGCCCTTCTGAATGAGGAGGTTGTCACTGTGGCTGAAGGATATAACATAAAAAGTTGAACCAAAAAAGACAAACTTGAAATGCTGCTTCAGAGCACCAAGGAAGGGAAACAGGCTGGCCTGTTTGTCTGCTGCTTTATTGTGGACTTGGATGACCTGTACTGTAGCTCACTGGAGACTTTTCTGGACTTTTATTTCTATCAAGGAGGTTTACTGTGGAAACAAGTTGAGTTTTGCACCTGGCTCTGACCTCCTGCTTGGCTTTGGAAAACAGATGGCTGTCAGGCTATTTCTTGGAGCATTGAAGTAACCTTCCCCCTGTGTGGTGGGCTGAGAGAACGTCCACTGTTTTGCACTTTCCATTGCCCAACAAACAGAACTACACTGTATAAACAGACGAGCAGATCCAGGTGGTTTATGTACTAAGAAGCCAAACCCTAAGTCATTTTTGAATATTAAAGATTTAATCCTTGATTTGTTTGACTGGTCATTTACTTGTGGTTGAAGCAGAGGTGCTAAGATGGAGGTTACCCTTGTAACAAGTGGGGCAATACAAGCAGCTTGCACGGTAAGAATCTGTTAGCCTGACTGATTCCTTTATCTCTAATTAACCACATGTGCAGATCAAAGGTCAGTGTTCAGTGATGGATGCTGAAAAGGGATGAGCTCAGGTTTCTGTTTCAAACTTCTGCACATGATATGAACATGTAGGGCAAAGCTGGAGCTCCTTAGTGAAATTTATAGATCTGCATTGCAGTGGTGTTTCACAGCAGCAAGCAGTGCTCGCTGTAAACACTGTCCTCTTCTCACACACCAGTTTCTAATTAGTGTTGACACTCATTTTGCAGTTGTTTCTGGACAGACTGAGCTGCATGAGGTAAAATGTGGTCCAGCTCAGTTCTGCTGCAGGGTCGGGGTCAGTTGTTAGAGAAAGAAAAAGCGTGTAACTAGTTACCGTGAATGTTTCTGACGGAGCAGGCTGGAGGCTCCAGGAGGTGGAGATTAACCAATTATATTTACACTAGTACTGTACTTAAATGTATTGAGGTACTTTTTATATACTTCTACTCCACTACTTTTAAGAAATATTGTACTTTTAACTCCATTACATTTGACAGCTGTAGTCACTGTTCAGATTGAGGTTACATGCATGGTTTTCTTAGAAATTAAGGGTTACAAGTATTTCATAAGTTTGTCTTGTGACCACTTGTTTCAGATGTGTGAGCTGTTTGCACTCCCAAAGAGGCATCTCTCCTCTAGGCCTCATGTATGTTCATTGTAACAGCTGTTTGAATTGGAACCTTGTGGAAGCTCATATCTATTAAATAGTGCAGTTTTGGTGGGAAATTTGTATATTCCATCAGGATCAACAGCAAACCTCATGGGGATTCCTCCATGTCATGCCAGGGTTTAGGTGCATTTATAGATCAGTTTCTGCAATTTGAGTGTGGAGCTTAAACCAGAGATGTTTGGTAAAATGCTAAGAGAACTCAGCAGTCTATCTACATCATGCTTTTTCCATGTAGCAGCATTAAGTGTTGAGCTCCACTAGCGCTGTGGTCAGTCAGTCCATCACTTTAATCCAGAGCTAAATATCTAGCCAGCTGTTGGATGGAGATTAAATGTATGAATTTCATGGCAATCACTTTGCTTTTCACCAGGTCAAAATCTTTTTGTCCTATAACTGTTGTCTCCTTTTTTTCCTGTTAAAAGGTTTAGAGGCAGGAGGTTTTCTCATCTGCTTTCAGGGTCTGAGGACATGTGGCGTGTGCTGAACAGACTGTGAAGCTCCTCTGGGCAAACTTGTAAACTATGACATTTGCGTGCACAAACACTGACTTGTACTTTGGTTTATGACTAAATAGCCAAGCTAATGACGCTGCCATCGGCCTCAGCTGCACTTTGTTCTTGAGCTCTAGCACACCATTTTATTGGCTCTCTCTTTTCCAGCCTTAGCATGTTACCATTTCAGCCAGCAGCAGAACATGCTGCCTGGAGCAGCTGGAACTAAAACCTTCCAGCTGTGAGGACTGATGTAGAATGATGATGTATAACATCTGTACAATATGATGCAACCCTTGGGTTTTCCCTGTGGCCAGTGCCAAACAGAGATTTGCTTCTACATTCAGTTCTGTTGTGCTTTTACTTTGTCAGTGTTTTAGGTTTTACAAATTTGAGCAGATCGATGCAGTAATCCCTCTCCTGCCACAGAAATCTAGACTTTATCTAAAAGATTAATTGCCTGCTGAGTCACATCATGCCTTGGCAGCTGCAGGGAAAAGGTTTTAATTTCTCAGACTACACCAATGTGTGTTGTGCGTCTTCACACTGGAGTCTATTTAAAAGGTAAAAAAAAAAAAAAGAAGCTACTGAAAAAGCTCAGTAACAGACTCAGACAAGTGGTGGATTCCCACACAAAACAAAAAGGCTGCCCTGTCATCTCAGGACTTCCCACCGTTGCTATGGCAACAGCGCCGCAGAGCCACCCCAGCGATTTGATAGGAACAGATTCAGCCTCGGGTGGCTGCCTGCACA
>NW_018128495.1:16146-31970 GCF_001952655.1 Monopterus albus
TGCTCATTCAAGCCATGTTACGTTTACATCAAGTAAAATGCCTTGTGCATCATTTCCCCCAAATTGGTTTCAAATTTAAAATCAAGTAGTGGAGAAAGTATGAAGAAAACAAAACATGTTGTGTAAACCTCTGTATTCTAACCTCACTGAGGTAACGTTCATTTCCTATCTGATGGAAAATTCTCTATTCTACATCTTTACTACAAAACGCTTTTCACTGCGTTATTTTGGTCTATCTTCAATTCCAGGAAACTGTAAACAAAATGATGGATCCAGTGAATTTTTACTGACACTGTTTAAGGCTAGAGTAGTGCCTGTCTTCCTTTTGAGGCTTCATACAGCTCCAACAATCTTCAGCAGAGAGGGAGGGAGGGCAACCTGTGGGCGTAGCCTGAGAGGCAAAAGACAGGGCAAAAATGACCTGTCCTCATCTGGACAACTGTTTAGAAATATTTGAGTGAGGGGACACTGGTTCTGTGGGTGTTTAGCAACCATTACAGGTTATTTCATTAATTTAAAAACATCTGGCTTGGTTCCAGCTCAGGTTAATCATTGCTAAGTCAGCATTTAGCTTCAGCCTGTTTGCTTGGATCTGTGACAGTGGATTTAACTCAGTTCAGTTTTTGGAAGACTGTGGTTTAAAATGTCGTTACAGACCTGATGGACTGAAATTAAGAAATATTGCCCTCTTCCCATTTGATGCCACTATAGTAACCGTTTGTAGGTTTGACGAAGCTGCTGATAGAAAAATAAAACCACACATGCACAGTACAGCTTGGTATGCGAGTGGCCTATAAAACCAGCGACCTCCAAATATACACCGCCTCCAGGGAAACTTGTCCTTGTTTAGGTTGAAGGGATGGTTTTATGGTCTACAGAAGCCAGGCCCGGATTTACTCAAGTGAAGACCAAGCTGTGAATATAACCTGCAAAAGGAAAGACCTAGAAGTCCTTCAAAGGTAAAAGACAAAATCCCCTTGCTTTTCAAAGTGATGTGTATGTTTTATGATTAGCAGAAGGATTTGTTGGCGCCTCGTGCACCTCTATGCCCTTTGAGAAGTGGTACTACTGCTTTCTGACATGCCACCACTGCGGTTGAGGTTTGATATAGGCAGAAAAACTGTAGGGTCAATGTTTTGTCTGCACTAAACTACATGTAGCTTTGCCTTTTAAGATTGTTGCTGTAACTTGCACATGCCATTATTGTCATGACTGAAAACAAATCCACTGTTTAGTCTTAACAAAAATGGATTTAGAGGTTCATATGAAGTTAGTCTTCAGTGTGAATAAATCAATCTTCCAAAGGAAGGACCCAGTTTCCTCTCTGTTTCCCTGCGGAGCTGCAGCTGAGGCATGGTATCAGAAAGGTAACACTGTAAAATTAGAAAACACCTTCGGAATAGTCCAGAATTACTTCAGACAAACTGCAGAATGAATTTTTGCACATGAAGCAGGGCTGGGTTTTAGACTTCCTCTGTGCTCTATTGACACAACCGACTTGTGGTGCTTTCAGCATCTGTATAGACGTGCACACAACATATTGCCAGAGGAGGTCACATTTCAGAGTTGCTGGAGGGCATATACAGCGATTTCCTCTTTATGGAGGTAGGTCCTCTGTTTTCAGCCTGTGTGCTAAGCTAAGATTAGCTAGGTTTTAGCTGCTATGAAGTGCTTCTCTTGTAAAGTCTGCTCTTTCAGGTGACCTAGAGGAAATGTGTTGTGCTGAATACCCACAATGCTTTGCTTTGGACAGTGTTTCTGGTGATTTCATGGCTCTCTACGCATTTGGGCTGAGGATGTTTCATTTTGAATACAACTTGTTTACGTTGGGTAATTCTTCCAGTAGCCAGAATAGCCATCTGTCCTCCTCTGGTCGTTGGTGTTTCCCTCTGCTCTCTGGTTAATCTCCTTAAAGCAGGAACAGAGCTGCCTGCTGAAGCAAAACAAACTGCTGATTACACAGCACCGTTCCTTTGTGCTGCTTCCAGCACTGCAGAAATTAGAAGATAATAAGCCAACACAGTAAATGGTGTCGACCCGAACGGCCACCTTTATTGTCTCCTGTGGCTCCAGTGTTTTGTATCTGAATGTCCTTAAATGATTTATCTCGGTGAAGGTAATTTTATAATAGTGACACATTGTGATATACTGGAAAATTCAACTGAGGAAAATATATTTTTACCATAAGACAGTTTTCACCACTGTAACTATGCTGCACTGTCTAACAGCATATTGGCCCACATAGAGACATCCAAAACAGTAATTATAACCTGTAATCAGACTAGTCCTGCTGACAAGACATCAGTCTATACCACGGGTCTCCAACACCTCACCTGCAGCATGAACTTGCTTTTAATCCTGTATTTTACATTTTGGTAAATGGAGTAACCTGCCTCAGATTTCTGAAACTGTGAGTACAGTATGTTGAAACATTTGATGGAAAGGAGTAGGTTAGGTGACACACAAGCAGAAAATTACTGTTAGGAGGAGGGTGCTGGAGTGGAGGTCTAGGTAACCAAAACACATGACCTCCTCCAGCTGAGTGGGGTTTGAAGACTTAACCATGTAGTGTTGTTCCTAAACCTAACCAAAACTAGGACTAAATGTAATGATAATGATGGTTTAATAATAGCAATGGCATGTTTATGGCAGTTTCCATGACAATGGAGTTGCACTTTGCTTGCCATTGTGGTGACTGTTTCTGTGACAATGAAAGTCATATGTTGTGAAGTTCTTGCAAGTCCTCCTGGCAACCTAGTGGTGCTGTTTTAGGAGACGCTCCTGTGGGTTGTATGAGGGGTAAGGGAGAAACGTCATGCGTGGCTCGTGTTGGCTGGTTCCAGTGGAATGAATTGAGTTTTGCTGTTTTGGTGTGTCCAGGCCTTTAGCAGGGTAACAGCTGGGCACAAACGTAAGTACCTCCCATGCTGAATCCATCCAGTATCAGAAATCACCTTCTGTTAAAATGTACAAGAATTTATAGTTCTGCTAGCTTGCATTTAACCCACCATTTGACTGTAGACATAGGTGAGAGACAGGAGGGTTTCCACACGTTGTGCATTGGTTTGTTTGCTCTGTGATGTGTTCAGCAGTGAACTGATGAATGTGTCGCCCTGCTGCAGCAGTTTAGTCTGAGAGCAGAAACATGCCTCTATATGGACACATACAGGCTCCTCCATCCGCTGCTCTGCCAGTCCAGACCATTCATCTTGGCACCAGAACTGGTCTCTACCCCCCAGCACAACCCCCACACAGAAAATGAAATCCTTCTTGTCACTTCAAACCTAGTAACGTATAGATGTCAGACTCTACCTAATCAAACAGCAGTTTGGTGAGGCTGCCAGCAGACGCTCATCATCAGCTTGGTCATGTTTTATGTTCATGCTGCAGATGAAAAGATGAAAAAATCTCTTTTTTGGTTGTTGTCACTTGAGGTTCACAAATACAGTGAGGGACTAATGACTAAACAAGGTGTAGCTGCGTGTCTAGGTGATGCAAAGCAGAAAACAAGGAGCAACAGGGACTCAGGATCAAAATAAAAGCACATTTTCATTTCCAAGAACTGTGAGGATTTAAAAGTGAAGCCTGATTGTGAGACTCTGGTTTTGTTTGTCTGTCAGCACAACAGCAGTTACTGTGGAATAAACTGTGGATAACCCTCTTTCTTCTACTAGTACTGTAGCTGGTGAGCTAACTGCTAACACTCGAGTCAGCATGGAACATGCTGGCATCATCTCTCACAGAAGTTTTCAGAGCTTCGTTCTGTTTTTTTCTGTACTGAGCCATTTATGCCCCTCACTGGCAGTTTGTTTTCCGGCTTGTACCTTGATGAGTTACTGAAGGGACAAAATAAGCTTTCTACTATTATAGACAATAAGTTCACTGGATTTGTCAAAAGCTGTTTCATAACTGTTTGCGAACAGCTGTTCATACTCTGACAGACTGGTGACAGCTTATGAGCTGCAGTAGCAAGTCAGGACTGCTTGTAGCTTGTCAGTGCAACATTAACATGAAATGTGTTTTCTTAACTTCATGAGTGGATCTGCTCACTGTGGCAATTTCACTGAAATGTTTAAATGCTGATGTGACTGAATTTTTACCTTCCCTCTCAAATGTACTCAGCTGTTTTTTCTCACAGTCTGAATGAAAACCTCTGCCATGATTTTTCTAGGTAACAATACCTGGCGTCCCGCCCCCCCCAAAAATTGATTTATTGTGCATAAGAGATTTGTTCATTCAGGGGCCTCCTCCAGAGACTGAGCACTACAAGATGAATGGGAAATTAGTTTTGTGTTGGATTATGTACAAGTTAATTTGGCTTTGATGCTGGAGAGTGCAGAGGAGTGTCGGTTATCTGGAAATCAGTGTGGGCAGCTGAAGGTTTGGTAGTGGAGCAGCAGGGAGGGATCACCAGCCCCCCGCGCACACAGTGACAGGGCTTCCGTCTTTCAGATGGAAATGCAGCAGACTTTTTGTTTGCTCTCTGAGCCTCCTCCCACTTGTTGTCTCTTCTGGGTTGTTTCTATCATCCTACAGCTTTCCAGAAACTTTTGTTTTTGCTGTTTTTCTGAAACCAGGCACTAACACATGACTGCTCTGGTTTACAAAAACATGCAGAACTTGTTTGTTGTTTTAAACCAAATTTTACTTTTCCCCTCCTTTACCTCCCAGGTACGTCCACGTCTACTTACAGAAATGTCAAAGTGCATACTTTCTGCTCCCAGTGCATCTTCTGAGCTGAACACGAAGGTTTGATCAGGAGTCAAAATATTTATCACCATAGTTTTCATTGAAAAATGAACTGGTTCACCTCTCTGTTCTTTAAGCTGTTTCACTTGCATTAAGCAGATAAGACTCTAAGCCTTGTACTGCAGCTCTAATCACAACACGAGGCTGTACAGTGTCTACCTGAAAGAGTTTTTGAAAAGAGCTCTGAATGAAAGATGTAGTTAATCACACTGGTGTTATGGCTGTGGCTTCTGGTCTGATGTTCATTCTGTTGAAAACAAGGAAACCCCCCAAGCTCAGAGCTCCTTTACAGGCCCACAGTCCTCTAACTTTGCTCTGATAGATTTATATTATACTCTATGATAGTGAGCTATTGATCCATTATAGGTCCTCCAGGCCTCTTAGGTTATCAGAACAAAGGCTTTTGGTTGTGCCCCGTTCAGAGCTTAAGGCTCATGGTGACTGATCTTTCTCTGTCCTGGTTCCATGTTTATGGAGCAGCCTCCTGCCTGGAAATTATATCAGCAAGCTCTGTTCAGTTTTAAATTTCCTTCTTTATTTACTAAGGCCTTGTAAATGTTTCTGTCCTGCATGTATTTACTACATGCATGCATATATGAATGGGATGTACTGCATGTCTGGTCAGCTTATGGCAAAGCAACAATTACAGCTTCACAAATTTCACTGCAAGTTCTGATCACATACTGAGGCTGTGCTTTTAGAAGTCAGGACCTTACTGAAAGCCACCAGGTCACTTAGCGTAAGGGGAATGCACTTAAAACCACCCAGTGTGTTTATGGGCCTCTGTCAGACTAATGGGTTTACAGCCTGTTTCTGACACACCTGGTCCTGTGCCCCATCTATTAACACGACTTTGATCTGTTACCTTTACAGGTGTGGGCTTTACAATAGCAGGCAATAATCTGCTAATGGCGCTCTTCTCCTTGCCAAAGCTTTGTTTTGTAAAGCTTTAGTGATTCTGAAATCTTAAACAGATGCTCTTTTTGGTAACTGCTCCATCACTGTCCAAGAACAAGTGATTTCAAGTGCTTTTTAAAGCATGTGTTTAGGTGTCTTTGGCCTGGTTTCCTGGTTCTGGTTTGCTTTAACCATTATTTCTTGTCATACTGGTTCACAGCTGGAATAACATCAGAATTAAAGCCGAGCCAAGATTATTCTTTTTTTCATTTCATTTTACACTTGACTATTTCTTCATCTCTTACTTAATATACATCTGAAAATGTGAAGTGTTACTGTGTCAGAGGCTCCTCTGTTGGCATTAGCAGCCCTGATAGCAATAGTACACCGAGATCCCAGGAGTCGCCAATATCCAGCCTGTGAATTCAGACAGCAGGCCAACGTTTTTGTGACATCAGGAATGCTTTGACCTATAAGCTAGAGAGAAGCCGAGAACAGTTCAAGGCAGAGAGGTGTGGAGACTTGAGACACTAGTGATAATGTCACACACGTATGACATCAACAAAGCGTAACACGTGGTCACAGACTGCCGGCTCACCCTTTCTACACAAAGCGTGTCTCCCCTTCATTTCACCTCTGGTACTACCTCCCAAGGTGGAGCAGAGCCGTTCCAGCTTTGTGCCTTACACACAGAAAACAAGGTGGAATAAAGGCTCACCAATCCCACCTTAAAAAGGCAGTGAGTAAGGGGCTAGTGTGTGTAACTGCTTGACATGTGGGAACAGAGACTTGTTGTTAAAAAGCTGAGACTGCTTCAGTAGTTGGATCCTTAGGCACTTGTAAAACTGGAGTAAGTGCTGACAGGCTTCTCTAGATGTTTTTTTTTTTCCAAGAAGGGTGAAGACGCAGAATAAATTGCCTGTTTGCAATAAAAATTTAAGTAAAGGTTATAAAATAAGAGGCTCTATTTAACTACCGTTAGAGTTTTCACTGTGGGGACAAACATGGCAGGAGTTCCCTGTTCTCTGGAAGACTGCAGTCTCTTGGCTGAAGGGGGATGGCAGAGGTCAGAGGCCAAAGCATGCTGGGGCCTGGCCAGGCAGAGTAAACACACGCTGACTTGTACTGTTTTACAGCCACTTGTTTCTGTCTCAGTCTCTGGAGGAGTGTTGAACATTAACTGTTAAATGTTTCAGCAGACCGAGAGCTCGGCATTAAGGAGCACAGAGCAAATACAAACACTCCTGTGTTGTTGGGAGGCGTTTGAACATTTACTATAAAGTGCTAGAGCTAATAAGCTCCAGAACAGTTTGTGTGTGCTTTTCAAAAAGATCCGGTGTCTCAAGAAGTCATCAGAATGGCTGTAGTTTGTGACTGACTTAATGAAACAAATTGAGAGGAGCTGGTTTAGTTAGTTTCATCTAATCACCCTCTTCTATTCCTATGTGACACGCAGAACTGGAATGTATTAAAATTCAAACGAATGGGGCTGTTTTGAACTTCTTAAAAAGACATGAAGGCTGCAAGTGTGAAGAAAGGCTTGTTAACAACAGAGCAGTAACATCTCAGCTGGTGATGAAACAAAATCTGTCTCAGAAAGTAACCCCCCATGTCAGGTTACAAAGCTATGAGTGAGACAAACATGTTTCTGATTAACATGGGTTGGTACTTTCATCAGAAAGGGACTGTGCTCTTCTTGTGCCAATAGACTCCAGTGTTGGTTTTGGTGTTTTCACTGGATATGTTAATGAGAACAATATAGATTAACACCAGACTTCACTTCATTTTTGGCAGAGTCCTGATCAAACCAGAGAAAACTAAAACAAAAAAATAACTGTGACATTTATGACCCTCCTGACTCCAAAGCTTAATTATATTCAATGCTTTCTTTGCCTGTAACCTTTGTCTTTTCTTTTTTTAACCGAGGTACTGTTGGCATTAACGGGTGACTGGACAGTTCGTGAGTGGAGGCAAAGCTTTTATAAGAGCAGTGTTTATAGCGGCTGAGACTGACTGGTTGGCTGCTGAGACTTGAAAACAACTCAGCTTTGTTTGGCCTCACAGAGATGAGTTGTGTGAAGCTGTGGGTCAGTTTGTGAATGAACAGACGTGTGCTTTTTCACAAAGGCTTGTTGGCTTCACTGGAGGAAGTTGCGGCTGTCCAAACACAGCGTGGTCGTAGCAGCAGTGGCTCTTCAAAATGTTCAGATCTGTCACATCTATGCCTTTAGCTCTGGGTAATATTAGGAAATTAAAACTATGTGTTTAAGATTGGACTAATGTAATGACAATTCATCAGAAACCTGAGCTGATTTGTTGTCATTTATTGTCCTCACTCACGGTAAACTACAAGATGCAGTGTGTCGGCTGGTTCACTGGCCAGAGCAGTAACAAGAGGAGCCAGAGAAAGAGGCAAAAAGACTGAACTACACAGAAAAATGATTTGCATCCCACTTTGCTTTCCAGCATTCCATACAAAACAGTTTAATATGTTGGGCCTCTGTACCTGTGGCACTGTGTTAAACTGCCCCTTGACCACATTGGTGCCTTTGGCGCTTATTGGTTGGTTTGTCTTTTGAGTCTTGGGTCTTGCATTTGATCTCATCAGGTAAAAAACAACAACAACAAAGTGACCACTGGACTGAGAACATTTTATCACAGGTCCAGTGTGTCCCCAGTATCAAGAAAGTCAAAGCCAATGTATGACACAGAGGGTTCATTAGCTTACTAATCAATTTAGTTTCATTGTTTCAATGGTATATGAAGCAACACACCAACCAGCATAAAACCATGTTTGTTTGTGTAGCAGTTGTTAGGTATTTTTTAGTCAGATAGATATTGGTTAGATACTTGTTGTATTAGAAATGTTTAGTGGAGACAGGATGTCTAGTTTAAATGCTTAGTCATTCTCATGAGTTTTTTGCAGGGTGCATTATGGTCAAGGATAACTAGATAGAAAAGTTTGATTGTCAGCAGGCAGGATGATGATTGTTATTATCATGATATCTTTAACCGTAATTGTAATCATAATATTTTCTTATGTTTTAATGTCATGACATGTCACTAAATGTCATGCCAGAATGTTCTTAGATACACACCACATAATCAACACTCACACACATTGATTCTCTCCATGTTTTGACTACTGCTACGGTCAGCTGTAAAGCTGGCATATCAGGTGACGCCACGGTTTGACGTCCCTGTGTAGTATGGGGCTAGCCCAACCGAAGTGATAAAATGTATAGGCCTATTGTGGTTCAGGGTCTTTTCATTCTTCATCTGCCTGCGCGCAGTATTGGAGGTGGAGGATACCTGGACGTGTAATGTTAATTTTACCTGTGATCCTTTGAATAAACCAGCACGGTTTTTTTTATATATATATCCAAGTGGTCCACGTCGTCTCTCTGAGTTCCACTGGTTAAAAGAACTGAAAAAAGCTTTCACAGTCTATGCAGCTGGTAAGCTAAGACTCCATTCCCTCTCAGTTTCAGCACTGTCAGGGCTGCTTGAAAACCGTATTGAAGTTCACCAACACTGATATGGACGTCGAAAATTTGCGCCAATTTCCTCCACCCTCTCAAGCTGATTTACTGATCATGATAATTTCACTGGAATTAATTGTCTAATACAAATTTTCACTATAAATGTTAATGTGATTTGGCTTTTTATGAACGTGGAAAAGACTTCTGCTCGTTAAAGGTGTCTGCTGTGAACAGCTTGTAGTATAAATACATTTCCACCCAGCTGAGGTGCAAATGGGCTACTCAGAGTGTTTATACTCAGACCCCGATGGTCAGGAAATTCTCAGTTGAGGCAGCACCTGTATGTACAGTAACACAAATAGCCATATTTTCTCTTCGTGTGTTTGCTGGCTGTTCTTCTGTGGCTCCATCCAGTGTAGATCTGTTTCCCAAATCTCATTTAAGTTTTTGCCTTTATGCTAACAGTTTAAACCATTACCATGGAAACAAGTCTGCATGTGGAAAGCGGAAACTGGCATGTGAAAGAGGAAAAGCACAATAAACTGTTCAGACATGTGATTCTGAGCTTCACACTTCACAGATTATGTCCAGAAGTCATTATCAGCTCTGGGATTATTCATCGCTGCCTTTGTACTGCAGATTTCTCTTCCCCTGTGTGTGTGTGTGTGTGTGTGTGTGTGCGTGCGGGCGCTCACGTGGCTCATAGCCATTATTGTAAACTGAGTTTTACCCGGAGGAAGCCAACACAGCAGCTTTCAGCTCCGAGCGTGAGGGGTGGCGGCATAGGATGTCCAGTTTAAATGCTTAGTCATTCTCATGAGTTTTTTGCAGGGTGCATATGGTCAAGGATAACTAGATAGAAGAGTTTGATTGTCAGCAGCCAGGATTATTGTTATTATTATGATATGTGTAACCGTAATTGTAATCATAATATTTTCTTATGTTTTAATGTCATGACATGTCACTAAATGTCATGCCAGAATGTTCTTAGATACACACCACATAATCAACACTCACACACATTGATTCTCTCCATGTTTTGACTACTGCTACGGTCAGCTGTAAAGCTGGCATATCAGGTGACGCCACGGTTTGACGTCCCTGTGTAGTATGGGGCTAGCCCAACCGAAGTGATAAAATGTATAGGCCTATTGTGGTTCAGGGTCTTTTCATTCTTCATCTGCCTGCGCGCAGTATTGGAGGTGGAGGATACCTGGACGTGTAATGTTAATTTTACCTGTGATCCTTTGAATAAACCAGCACGGTTTTTTTTATATATATATCCAAGTGGTCCACGTCGTCTCTCTGAGTTCCACTGGTTAAAAGAACTGAAAAAAGCTTTCACAGTCTATGCAGCTGGTAAGCTAAGACTCCATTCCCTCTCAGTTTCAGCACTGTCAGGGCTGCTTGAAAACCGTATTGAAGTTCACCAACACTGATATGGACGTCGAAAATTTGCGCCAATTTCCTCCACCCTCTCAAGCTGATTTACTGATCATGATAATTTCACTGGAATTAATTGTCTAATACAAATTTTCACTATAAATGTTAATGTGATTTGGCTTTTTATGAACGTGGAAAAGACTTCTGCTCGTTAAAGGTGTCTGCTGTGAACAGCTTGTAGTATAAATACATTTCCACCCAGCTGAGGTGCAAATGGGCTACTCAGAGTGTTTATACTCAGACCCCGATGGTCAGGAAATTCTCAGTTGAGGCAGCACCTGTATGTACAGTAACACAAATAGCCATATTTTCTCTTCGTGTGTTTGCTGGCTGTTCTTCTGTGGCTCCATCCAGTGTAGATCTGTTTCCCAAATCTCATTTAAGTTTTTGCCTTTATGCTAACAGTTTAAACCATTACCATGGAAACAAGTCTGCATGTGGAAAGCGGAAACTGGCATGTGAAAGAGGAAAAGCACAATAAACTGTTCAGACATGTGATTCTGAGCTTCACACTTCACAGATTATGTCCAGAAGTCATTATCAGCTCTGGGATTATTCATCGCTGCCTTTGTACTGCAGATTTCTCTTCCCCTGTGTGTGTGTGTGTGTGTGTGTGTGTGCGTGCGGGCGCTCACGTGGCTCATAGCCATTATTGTAAACTGAGTTTTACCCGGAGGAAGCCAACACAGCAGCTTTCAGCTCCGAGCGCGAGGGGTGGCAGCATTTATGGGTTTTGCCTCCACAACACTGTAGTAAGTTACGAGTTCATATGTTTTTCCAAATAGACCACAACACCCATGAACCCCACTGCTGACCACACCCTGTGCTCTTCCTGGTGTCTGCCAGGCTTCTATGTTCATTCTAATGAAAGGAAAATATACACGCATGCAAAAAAACCAAGCTCTCATTCACAGAGCAGAAAGAAATTACTAGCCATCTGAAATTTCAGAGGACCAGTTTAAGAAAGAAATCCTATCAGGTGGCTGTAACAATCAGCTAACAGGACCCTAATGAACCAAGCTGTGGCTCAAACAGCCTGAACAAGGATCTGAGGTCAGATGCTGACTGCTGAGCTATGAGGCAAATTAAAGGGCCACAGAGTCGGTCACCATCAATTGTTTGGGGATGAAAACAAAGAAAGACGTTCGCATAGCGACAGGTCAGCTGGCCCCTGGCCAGCTGTCTGCGGCTGTTTCAGGGTTATTTAAATGTCCTGCATCCTCCACCCCCAAAGGACAGCACTCGTTTGGCAGCCAGCCAGCCCCCTCTCTATTCACATGCCAGACAAAGATGGAGGGTGAGTGAGGGCAAAATATCCTCAGGACAAACTCCTTTAGTGGAAAACCTTCAGTATGTTCAGGCAGTTCAATTCTGGCAAGGAGCTTTTGTTTTATGAATGGTTTTATGTTTTAATAAAAAATCAAGACTGAATCATACATAATTCAGCAAACTGTTTGTTGCTGCAAGGTGGAACAGAGTGCATACAGAGCTGAGCCTCAACGAAACCAAACATGGTCTAATACAAAAAAATAGGTGAAAAACGCTAAAACATCAATAAAATGCAGTGAATGTAAAAAGAAATAAAGCCTGAGGTAGATGGACATGATGGTCTTTATTTGGTTTAGTTGACTCAGTTAGATTCTCTGATGTGGACTTGAATGTTGCTCAGGCCATTAGTGGCAGTGTCCTTGTCTAATATCAAAGTGTCTGTAGTGACTCTGAACTCACTGACACTGATCACACACTAAGCCGTGCTAGCTAATTAATGAGACGGGATATAAAACGAGAATACAAGACAGACTAGAAACCCAGCTCTCTGTGGAAAACTCCTCTGTCCTTTAAGTGCTGATGTATTTCTGGGGTCATGAAAAGGTTGGCTGCTTCCACAGCCTGTCTCTCAGCAGTGGGTAGACTTATGTTTTTATACCCTGGTTTTGTTCAGCTGAGTGAGTCCATGTTTCCTGCTCATCTGCTGCTTAAAACAATACTGATGCCACTTTCCCTTTAAGGTAAAAGCTCTGCTTTTTTAGGATGCATTGTAACTATTGTGTAATCCCCCGGGCACTGAAGGGGTCTGAAGATTTAGGCCAGGCTTAGTTTTGCTCTTAGAAAAGTCTAAATGCAAAGTAGAAAACTGCACAAAAGAGACTATATTGGCTAATGTTTAGAGGAAACCAGGCTACTGTCAGGTTTGTACAACAATCAGCATCTTAACTGTGTCATGTAAATGACACTGTAATTGGACTAGGGGATTAGAGAAATCCAATTTTCATGCTAATGTAGATTTTTTTTTTCCAGAGAAGAGATTTCTTATTCATATATTTGCAGTGCAAGCGGGTCTTCTAATCAGCTTTTTGACGTGTGAGTATGTGCATAACAACGACTTCAGATACTGAAAGTGTCACTATGATTGGAGTGGCCCGAATGAAACCAGAGGTCATTGAACTAGAGTTGCACATTAGTATTATTCAAAGGAATTTCATAAAGTCTAAGACTGAAACCAACACTGAGCAGCTGTTGGATGTCTAAATAGTTCAGTTTCCACTGCAGAGCACTCAGCTAGCGTTAACGTTTGGAAACGTTTACTCTATAATGACTGTCTTCTCACTGTGCTTCACAAAAAGGGAAACAAGGGAGAAATAAACTTTAAGTATAAGCATCAACTTTACAGCCAAGTATTATCAAAAATACAAGGAATATGACTCCAGCCCAATGGCCCTCGATGTGCACAACAATAAAAACAAAATATATAAAAGTTAAAAGGGCAAACATAAACTAGCTGTTCAAGAGTGTAATGGCCCAGGGGAAGAAACTGTCCCTGTGCCTGGTTGTCTTGACGCACAATGACCTGTAACGTTGTCCAGAGGGGAGGAGTTCAAACAGATTGTGTCCAGGGTGTGAGGGGTCTGCAGAAATCTTTTCCGCCCTCCTTTTGACCCGTGAGGTGTACAGGTCCTCCATGGAGGGCAGGCTCGCACCAATGACCTCTTTTTGCAGTCCTGACTGTCTGCTGAATCAAATCAAATCAAATTTTATTTGTATAGCACCAAATCACAACAAAAGTCATCTCAGGACACTTTACAAAGTAAGGTCTAGACCTTACTGTTATCAATATTATTACATAGGGAAAACCCAACAAATCCCCCTTGAGCAAGCACTTGGTGACAGTGGGGAGGAAAAACTCCCTTTAACGGAAGAAACCTCCGACAGACCCCAGCTCTTGGTGGGCGGCCTTCTGCCTCGACCGGTTGGGGTGAGTGGATAGAGGAGAGATGTGAACTGGATAAAATTTGTTAAATTATTTAGATAAAATAAACAAATACATAGTTAAAACAAAAGTATTGGAAATAAAACTGTAAAAGTGAAATATCTAAAGTAACTAGCAAAAAAAAGGATGTTAGTAGTTAGCTGTAAGAGACACTGTTAAAACTGATTCAAAAAACTAAGCGGTAAGCTGGAGCAGCATTTTACTCTGGATATAAAAGAGCTTTGGCAGGAGAACATATGGGTTAGCTTAAATGATGATTCGATGTGCCTGTTAAAGGCATATCAAGTGAAGGAATGAGAACGTCAGCTGCTCGGTTTTACTAACACTGCTGCTAAGTCAATTCTCAGAGGAGAAGTAAATTACTCAGACTTTCTTCTTGCTGCATCATGCTGTTGGAGAGCCAAGAAACTTCAGAGCTTTCATGTAGTTCATGACCCTCATTCTAAGATACTGTAAAAGTAAATATCCTGTTAGCAAGTCTTTACCCTGGTCAGATCAGAAGAGCTGAAAATGTGATCAAATGTTTACCCGTCACCCCATAAAATTAAGAGAAATATGATGGTCAGTACATTTCCACACTTATTCTTCACATAGGAGGCCTAAACCCGCTGCAGTTTAGTGAGTGATACAGTTCTGAACTTGTGACACCAGCTGGTCTGCAGAAAAATAAGAGAGCAAATCTAAAACTTTAAGTTTAAAAGGAAACACTAAGTAAGTGATGTGAGAATCATTGAACGGACTCAGCAATGTGAGGGTTTCCTTCTGCTCAGACAGGATGTCTGATAAATGTGGTTCAGATGTATGATTCTATAGTGTTAGAAATTAATAAATCAGTCAGATAATTATTAGACATTAATGTGTTGAATCAAATGTCTTAGTAATGCAGTTTAGTAAGATTCAAAGTCTGCTCCAGTCTGCTTTGCTTCAAGGTTAGAAGACAATGTTGATTTTGAAAAGTGTACCTTGACACCAATTGTTTTCTTGTATTCACCTTGTGTTAGAATTATGTTTGAATGAATGTTTTAGTTACGCACCACGTAACAACACACACACACATGGAATTCTTCATTTTTTTATGACTAGTGCTCGAAGCCTGTGGAACTCTAGATAAGAGAAGGAGACGCTGGACTGTCTCCAACTCGTGATGTTTTTATATCTTTTTGTGTAAGGGGTTAGCCCAAAACCTTATAAATGTATTAGGCTCTGTGTTTCCGGAGACTCCTTTCTTCCAGCAGTTGTCTGGAGCAGGGAGCCACCCGGGTTGTGTTCTGTAACTTTTATTTGTGGCTTTAAAAATAAATCAGCACTAAAATGAAGAAAGACGGACTCCTTTGTTATTCAGATCTGTCCAATTAAAGAACTGGGGTATAACAATAGCAAGATTAAAACTTCTCTGGTACATCATGCAGAAAACTTAAATATTTGCAGGGGGAAGTGGAGACTGTGTTATGGTATCAGCGGTCACTACACAACATCAGTGTGGCCTTGAAACACATGCTACATTATGTGTTTGCTATCACTGCAGCCCTGTGGTCAGAGGCCCATCTATAAAAGCAAAGATGTGGAGACAACACTGCCATTCATAAAGCTACTCTCCATGGTTCAAAACATAGACTTGTCACACAACTGAAGGAACTGTCACAAAATTAGGATGGTTTTAAACTAAAGCTTAACATTTATTCTTATCTGATGGCTCCAAAGGCACTTTTGGTTGGATAAAGCATTAATGTACTGGTTTAGAGTAAAGCTTAGTTTTGAAAGTAACCCATAAAGAGTGTATCTGAGTTAAAGCTTTGGAAAAGCTGTTGATCTGAAGCGACTTGTAAAGAGATCACTGACACTGAAGCTGGTCCAGTCTGTGTTTCCAGGTCAAGTTCCACTTGGAACCTCCAACCTGTGGGTTCTCTCTGGGATTTTGAAGTTCCTAACTGCATACATTGAGAGTGAGTTGGGCTTTGTTTGAATCTGGAGCAGCTAGTGTTACA
>NW_018128495.1:32009-36021 GCF_001952655.1 Monopterus albus
TTGTATGAAGTGGGACAGGCGGAACTGCCTTTGTTCCCCAAACAAGAGCAGGGAGGGAAAAGAGCTGCAGAGGGTGGCTCACTGTGGGCTGAAATACTGTAGAACCATCACCCTGCTGGTTCTGTGCTACAGGTGGAGGATGGAGAGAAAGACAGGGTAAAGAGGAGGGTCAGTGGCAGTAGTCCTTGCAGGCCTGACTTCAAATCCCAGGGGGGTGAGTTGAGTGGAAGTGCAATAACACAAAGGGTCTGTTGTCCTTTCCCACTGCTCTGGAGGTTTCCCAGGAAAGGACTGCTATTCAGGTCTGGGATAAAAGAGCCCCTTGGGGTCAGGAGAGCTCTGAGGGAGGGAGGATGGGGGGAGTCTCCAGCTGGAGGATGCAAATCCACTGCTCATCTAAAGCAGCAATGAGTGGCTGCTGCATTTTACAGCAGTGAGATCTGTAGTGAAAGCGTTTAGGGAAGCACTTGTGTCTTCATTAAGGATGTTATTAAACTGTAAATACATCATACAGGCACTTTTTAAATTACTCAGTATTAGCTATGTAAAGACATTTTTTCTACTTAGTTATTTTTTATAACTTCAGAATCAGAATCAGCTTTATTGGCCAGGTGTGATGGACACACCAGGAATTTGACTCTGGTACATTGGCTGTCAATGTGCAAATAGTAAACCAGCATAAGGCTGAGTAATATAACAAAATAGTAGTATTAACAACATCAACAAATAGTGCAAACAATGCAGAAAATGTCACGAAGGGCAGCGTGAGCAGCCTCCGTAGGGGTAAGGTAGGGACCCAATTAAAGAGCCAGTCCCGGGGAGTAACAGAATGTAATAATAGTCTGTGCAGCAGAGCTCTGGAGTAAAGGAGAGCAGGCAAAGCAGGCAAGAATAGGGCAAGGCAGATACTCAGGTCAGGAGTCCAGACGGGGCGGTCAACAATAAGAGAGCAGTCCAAATAACAGGGGCAAGGCTAATAAGTGTAAGTGGTAAGCACAGGCAAGGTTTCGGATCTCAGAATATCAGGCACAATAATGCTGGAGAGTCTAGGCTAAAGCAAAGAACAATCTAGCAGGTCACTGGTGGGAGAGGGCTGCTTAAATAGGGGTGAAAACAGGTGCAAGTAATGGAGGAGCAGGTGCAGCTGATGTGAGTGATGAACCAAAGCCCCCAGTAGGCAGGGTGAGCCGGGGACAGGAAGTCCTTTCAAAAGAGGAGCGGGGTAGGGCCATGACAGAAAAAGCAGTATAAACAGACAACTTTCATGCATTCCCACAAAATATCATTATCTGTTGCAAACGCAGTTTCTCTGGCAGCTTAAGGATGAGAGATACACACCAGCTCCTGTGATGCTTCAGATTTTGACCATGTCAAATTAAAGCACTTAAACTTGTTTATCTGTTTTACTTGACTTTAATGCAGCAAAAAGAAACAATAATGCATCATTTACCACCTGTTAGTCTATGTTCTTATTTGGTTCATATCAAGTTTGCATGTTTCATGAAATCGACTTGGGAATATTCACAGAAAAAAAAATCAAGACAACTGCTCCCCAGCCCCATGACCTGTCATGCACACCACATACCACTCCCATAATGGGGATGTAAAAAGCAGTGTTCCCATGGTTTTGGCTTTGAGCTGTTGTTTTAGTCTACTATATATATTTTTATTTTGTTTCCTGATAGACTAGTGGTTGGGGCGCAGCGCTCTCGTTGCTGCAGCGAGTCAGGGTTTTGTCAGGAAGGGCATCTGGTGTAAAACACGTGTCAAATGTCAACATGCGAATCATCAGTGTGACGATTTGTTGTGGCAACCCCTAAAGGGAAAAAGCCGAAAGTGACATCATCATCATATATATATATTTTAATTTTGGTAACTTGGCAACATTAAAATCTATCCTGACTTAACTGTTAGCTGCTTAGATAATTTCTATGTTGATTTATGGCCATTTTCATTAAGGTGAGGTCATTAAGTTGAAGCATCATGTTTGTGTTCACATTTGAAGTTACAGCTTTGACAAGGAGAGTAGATTTTTTTAAAGTACCTTAGTTGCCTCCATGGGTTGTATGTGTGACAAGTGATGCCGCTGCCGCCACTGCCTGCCATGTTAATGAAGCAGCCAAATCAGCAGCCAAACTACAATAACAATCTTCTTGTTGTGTTCAGAGTAGCTGCATGTTTCTGTCCCTTTCACCTCATGCAGTAGTTTTGTGCAGATGTGGAATATCAGCCTGCCAAATACTGCACTAAAAACTACTTTGTCATGTGTTTTTAGCCCTTGTATGAACTATATCCGGCTGCCCATATGCTGTGCAGGCTGCTCCCCTTTTGTCAGAGGACACTACACACTCTGAAATTAGCTTCTTCAACATGCTGCCAAAATTACAACAAAGACACTTCTGTTTTTAGCTTTCCAGTTATTCTGAGGTTGTTGATGATGCTGCAGGAAATCAGTAGTGGTGAAACATGTGCGCAAGCTCCAGGAAGGTGGAAAGTGATGACACAGGGTTGTGCTATGTCACTGAAAGGGTGTGCACATGTGATCACACCAGTCCTGACTTGTTCTTTCTCCAAGAGGTACACGTCAATCCTAAGTCGATGTGACTGATGTGATAGAATTTTTTTTCTAATCACAAGTACGTTGTGAAGAAAGGGTGTGATTTCAGAGCCAGGGTGGGAGGACCAACACCTCTGACACAGTTGTGTTCATAGGAAATGAGATCTGTTCTTGAGAAATTACTCCTACAGCCCAGACCGCTCATCACTTCCTGCTTTACACATCTGCTGCTCTTACTGGAAGCACAAACCATAAACTGACTGTGAAGGACTGCTCGCAATTTTACATTATTTTTTAAATGGCTGTATAAAATGATCAAGATTAGTTTTATCTTGTCCTGATCTTGTGTTTGTGATAGTCAGTGACTTTGCCATCTGTACGTTTAGGTTCTGTAAAGCCACTTAAATGTGGAAAAGGGGAATGTAGATAATCAGGTTTTCATTTATAGAAACAAGAAAAAATAAGCTTTTTTACAATAAATGGTGTAACATCTTACAGAGGGTACAAGGTCCACATTAGCAGAACAAAAAAGAGCATTTTTTATAATAACTGTTTTTTGTTTAAATGTCTATTTGTCTATTGCTGTTATTTTTAATTTTGCTACATCACATTAAAGCTAACTGTAATTGTGTATAATGTGAAATGTAAAAAAGAAAATCAATGACAAAAGTGGGAAGAACTGTTGTGTGAGTAATGTAACAATGTAGTGCACATTCTTTTACAAAATACAATGAAAAATACAAAATTAAGTAATTCACAAAAAAAAAGAGGAAAGTCTGAAAACCAGTTGTTCTGCTGTCCTGCCCTCTGCTGTTGCTTACCTTTGCTGGGTTTCCATTATCAGAACCTAAAGAGCGTTACACCCCATACTTCACCAAGCATAGCTGCTCCCCCCTCATATACTCAGTCAGCTGTGTGTTTACACATGTGCTTATAATACAAATGCTTGAGGTGTGAAGACTCAGACATTTAATCAGTCACCAGTGACCGCTCTGCTTGTAGCTTACTGCTAACCTTGAAACAGAGCATATTAGAGCAGACTTTGAATCTTACTAAATTGCATTACTAATACATTAAAGTCTAAGACATTAATGTCTAATAATTATCTGACTAATTTATTAATTTCTAACACACTTAATCATAACCTTTGCTAAGATTTGAAAGGATTAGAGTGTTTGCTCTCATAAATGATACAGTCCACAGACCTGTTTATGATGTGCTGCTCTGAAATCATCAGAGACAGGATAGTGAGGATCCACTAGTTAATTCCTATTCCAGGACTCACCTGCTTCAGTGTCCCAGGAATCACCCTGCAGATCAGGGCCCGTCTTAGTCTCAAAATGAAAAGATGAAACAGTGACTGGCAGATGGCAACAGGGGCTTTTGCTTTTGGATTGAAGCGGCTCGCCCCACTTGCTGTCTGAAATCACCAACCATCACTGCCTGCACATCAAC
>NW_018128495.1:36048-39909 GCF_001952655.1 Monopterus albus
CAGGAATGGCTGCTGCCAGCTGTCATCTGATGTTGACATTTGGTGTAGCAGAGGGAGTTCAGCATGATGATGGACAAGCACATACTTGGGAGGCCAGAGACGCACACAATCCTTCATGTACATGGAATATTCCTCTTCTCCTATAGACAGCCTGATGTGGACTTCCTAAACTGAGCCATAACAGTATGTGATTACAGACCTAAATAAAGAATAGTGTTTGAAATAGATCCACAGTGCCACAGCCCAAAATAAAAGAAAAGTTATAAATGTAGGGTGTCACGACCTGCTTAGTACCAGTATGGAGAAAAAAACATCATATAAAAGGTAGAAATCAAAGAAAATAAGGTGAATATTTATCCAAAGTCAAAAGGCATTTACACATTTCTGTCTGTAAATTCCAGGTCACATCCATGATTTCTTCTTTTATGTCCAAACCGAGTCTTAAGTTAATCCAAGTCGAGTTCATCAAAATAAGTCTAATTAAAGTTCTAAATACTGACAAGTTTAAATTAAGTCAGCATAACCAAAGACAGGTACAATTCAAGTCTCAAGTAGATAAAGACAAGTCTAAATTGGAACTTTTGTTATTCAAAACAAGTCCAGATTAAAAATCAAATTAATAGAAACAATGTCACATGGAGTCCAACTCCATCAGAGTCAAGTGAACAGGATAAGTCCAACTCAAGTTCCATGTTAAAAACAAAACCAAGTCAGGTATTAAGGTCCAACTCAACTTGAGTAAATTAATCAAGACAAGTTCATGTGAAATTTAAAAGGTTCAACCAAGTCTCTAGTCAGCCAAGACAAGTTCAAGTCAAATGCCAAGTTAATCTAAACTAAACCAAGACAAGTTAAGGTTTGGTGTTAACTTAAACAGGTCTCATGTTAGTATTTAGTTAATTCAAGCATTCATCAAAAACCAATGAAATTACAATCAGTAAATACTGTGTTAGCCAAACTAAGTAGCACAAATGTAACTAAACTCCATCATAACCTAAAACAATTGGTGTTGTGGATTACATCGAGGCAGGGTGGGATGGACACAGAGGTGAAGAGGCTGATAACAGCAGTAGAGATGGATGCTGAGAGGGACGGAGGAGGATTTGGGGGAGGGGTGGTGTTGAAGGAATCACTGGCATTATGTTTGAGTTCCTTCCAAACTCTGCAGTCTCCTGGGGACTCAGAGCAGCTGCAGGGGTGGAAATCCCACCACTTGGCTGGTCAAACTGTGTCAGACATGAAGAGTTGGGTTGACTGCTGCCTTTCTCCTTAATGTTTGTCTTCTTTCTACTCTCAAGTAGCAGCGACAGCAACATGCTACAAACACACATTTACATGGGAACGTCTGAAAGAAAAAACTTTTTTCACATTTCTGTAAACACTAAGAAAAGTTAGTGATGTAAAATGCTGCTGCCTGATTAATGTAAACCACAGAGTGTCTGATTAGTGTTAATGAAGCACTATCACATTATGAATTACTGTTTGCACAGACTGCTGGGGAGCTGTTGTTAACTGTGTATCACTAAAGCCTGGTTCAGGCTACGTGACTTTTTTTGTCTGATGGTCACTGTCAGATTACACGATTACAGTCATAAATGTCAAGGCTGACTGTCAAAGTCACTATGCTAATGCTAGCTGTATCACTGTGATATTTAATGACGTTGGTTCAGTCCAATATGCCAAAAATGTGGTGAACAGTAGAACCAACTGTGCTTCTGCTGGTCAGTGTCTGGCCACCTTGTCGGAGATGTTGGAAAATAAATCTGACAGGCTTAAATCATATAGTCTGAACCGGGCATAAAATGCCAAGTCTATAAAAAAAAAACCTTGTAGATATTATGAGTGTTTTTGAGATAATGCAGTGGATTTTTTTAAGTGTTATAAATGTGCTGTACTGCGTATGTTTGATAATGTAGACTTTAGTCAGTCCGTAAAGAGTCTTTCAGTTTACTGTATCTCAAAGGTTCATCCAGTTTGAAAAGTCAACAATGTCAGAGAAGCTTAGGTTTCACTGGACTGTAATGAAAGCTGTGCAAGTTACCAAAATATTGCTTAGTGCATCAAGCATGTAACTGCATCCACTGAAACCTAAACACTCTATTGCAGTCTGTAGAAACTTCCTTCTTTAATAAGAGTAATGTGAATTTGGAAAAGTAGTTTGGATCTAGCAGTTTTAAGACACCATGCTGTGTTTCATGTCTAGCAAATATAAAAGCATTTCATTTGTTTGCAATGTGTGAATGTGTCAACCCACCCCAACAGACTGGGCGGAATGGTAAAATGTGTTTATGGCGTTTCTACACGTCCTTGCAGGGATTTGGTCACAAGTGTGAAAGAGATTAGTGAGAGAAAAAACACTGTGCTTTTTCACATCCCAGCGTGTTTCTACATGTGTATCTCTGAACAAACAGGCTCTGCAGGTGTGCAAACATTACTGTGTGTGTACCTGCCTGAAGGAACCAGCTGGACTGGGCCGTGTCAGAAAAGCTCTCAGGTATGAGGAGAGGGCAGGGCATTGCCTTGGTGGATTTCTCAGAACTTTATCGGATGGCCCCGAGTAAAAAGCAGCTGTGAATGTAAAAAAAAACTTTTAAAATGATTTAAAATTTTTTCAGCCATCAGGTGCAAACAGTGTCTAAAAATGTTCTCCCTGGATCAATGGCTAAATAATGGGTCTCAATACTTTCATGTCATGGTTGTAATAAACACTGTGGCCTGAAGTACAACAACAAACTCTGTAGTTCTTTTTTTTAATGTAGATGTCTTGCAAACAAAGTTCATATTTCAGTCCTTTGTCCTCTTTTACCGTAGTTTTTGGAATTTGGAAAACCCTGTGAAATGTTAGCTATTATGACTGCAACAACCTTCAGAGTCTCCAGGTCAGGACTCTGCCGACACCAGCACTTATTGCTGTATATTCACTGGGTGTTGTCATGTGCTCCGGTTTCCCACATGCCTCAGTCCATTCAGCTCCATGTCTACCCCCACCCCCTGCAGCATGCTCAAAGCACTGAGGGAGAGGACTGCACCTGGGGGAGGGAGGGCTGTGTTTGGCTCCAGAGTGATAAACACAGTAGGAGTTACCCCTTTTATCTCTTATAAGCTGGGTAGTGCCCCATATCCCCTAATTTAGCCACAGGGGTTGCAAGCCAGTGACTTCTGTGCCGGTCCCAAGCCCAGATAAATAGAGAGGGTTGCGTCAGGAAGGGCATCCAGCATAAAAACATGCAGAATTTAAACATGCGAATCACCAGTGTGAATTCCATACCAGATTGGTCGAGGCCCAGGTTAACAACAACTGCCACCAGTGCTGTTCACCTACAGGGTGCTGGCAGAAATTGGACTACTGTTGGTCGAAGAAGGAGAGGAGTTAGAAGGATTCATAGACAGAGAGAGAAGAGGAAAGGCAGGAGTATAGGTCTGAGAATAGGGACTCTTAATGTTGGCACAATGACAGGAAAAGGTAGAGAGCTGGCGGACATGATGGAGAGAAGGAAGGTAGATATACTGTGTGTGCAGGAGACCAGGTGGAAGGGTAGCAAAGCATGTAGCATTGGAGGGGGATACAAACTGTTTTATTATGGTGTGGACAGGAAGAGAAATGGGGTAGGAGTGATCCTGAAGGAGGAGCTGGTGAGGAATGTTTTAGAGGTGAAAAGAGTGTCAGACAGGGTGATCAGTTTGAAGTTGGAAATTGAAGGGGTAATGTTGAATGTAGTCAGTGGTTATGCTCCACAAGTAGGATGTGAGTTAGAAGAGAAGGAGAGATTCTGGAGTGAGTTAGATGAGGTGATGGAGAGTATTCCCAGAGGGGAGAGAGTGGTGATTGGGGCAGACTTCAACGGGCACGTTGGTGAGGGG
>NW_018128495.1:40087-42182 GCF_001952655.1 Monopterus albus
GATTAGCAAGACAGAGAGATAGAGATGGGAAGGATGTGCAACAAATAAGGGTGATTAAAGACAGAGATGGAAAGGTGCTAACAAGTGAGGAGAGTGTGCAGAGAAGATGGAAGGAGTATTTTGAGCAACTGATGAATGAGGAAAATGAGAGGGAAAGAAGGGGGGAAGAAGTGAATATTGTAGAGCAGGAAGTAAAGATTAGAAAGGATGAGGTGAGGAAGGCTCTGAGGAGAATGAAGAGTGGAAAGGCTGTTGGTCCAGATGACATACCTGTAGAGGTGTGGAAGTGTCTAGGAGAGACAGCAGAGGAGTTTCTATCTAGTTTGTTTGCCTATACATTATATCACTTTGGGCTAGCCCCACACTACGCCGGGACGCCAAACCGTGACGTCTCCCGGTGCCAGCTTTGCAGCTGGCCAGAGCAGTAGTCAAAGCATGAAGAAAATCAATGTGTGAATGTCTGTTGATTATGTGGTGTGTAGCTAAAAACATTCTGACAAGACCTCTAGTGACATGTCATAACATTAAACATAAAAAAATATTATGACTACGATTATGGTTAAACACGTCATAACAATAACAATAAACCTTCTGTCTCCTAACAGTAATCAACTTTCTGTCTAGTTATCCTTGAACCTGAACAACCTGGAGTACCCTTATGGGAATGACTAAGCATTTAACAGCCTGAGCTAGACATCCTGTCTACACTAAACATTTCTAATACATAAAGTGTCTAACCAATGTCTATCTGACTAAAAATACCTTAACACAGGGCTTGTTGTTGTTGTACGTGCAGAAGGACTTTTTGGGCACACACACATCCTCACAAAAGCTGATGAAGGATATTTCCCAGTTACGCTTAACCAGTGAAACTCAGAGAGACGAGGCGGTCCAAGTGGCTACAAAAATCCGTGCTGGTTTATTCAAGGATCACAGGTAAAATTAACATTACACGCTCAGGTATCTTGCACCTCCAATACTGCGCGCAAGCAGATGAAGAATGTAAGACCCCGAACCCAACAGGCCTGTACATTATATCTGGTTTGGGCTAACCCCATTCTACACAGGCACGTCAAACCGTGGCGTCACCTGATATGTCAGCTTAGCTCTGACTTAGCCTCCTCAGTCCAGCGCTTCACTGTTTTGTCCACAGGCTTCGCAGCTTTAAGTTTCTGCCTGTAGGTTGGAATAAGATGGACCATACAGTGATCAGAGTCCGAGGCCTGCACGGGGACAGAGCGATAGGTGTCTTTTATTGTGTAGCAGAGGTCCAGTGTGATTTTGTCCCTGGTGGGACAGGTGACGTGCTATCTGTATTTGGGCAGTTCGTGGGTGAGATTTGCTCTGTTAAAGTCCCCTAGAACAATGAGTGGAAAGTCAGGATGTTCTAGCTCCAGGCTAGTTGTCCATTCTGCCAGGAGCTGTAGTGTGCTAGCGTAGGCCTGCGACTTTAAAAAAGCACCCACCAGTATGAAGCTTGAAAATTCTCGGGGGAGAATAAGAAGGGTTTGCAGTTGAACACTGAAATTTGAAGTAAAAGTTGCTTATTTGAATTTCTTTTTGGAAAAGAATATTTCATTTTGTCTTACAGGTGCCCTGCAGTCCGATGCCTCTCTTGTGCCTATGTTTAACAGGAATTCTTTCTTGCCCCACTCTGTTTTTTGGAATTTTGGACAGCTTGATGAATTTTGAAACACTTTGATGAACCTATTTCTTGGAACACATTTATTGGTGCCCTCGTTTATGGACAATCAGGTTAGTGGTACCTGATCTGCTTATCTTTATTGATCTGAGAGTCTCTGCTCTCCCGCTCTATCCTGTCTTTTGATAAATCCAATCGGCAGTAGACACTGTCTAATTCTATATTTTTGCTAACTGGTCATAAATTTGGAAATATTGTACTTGCAAAAAACATTGATTAGTAATAGAATATTGTTTAAGCAGAATTTTCCTCCCATATTTTATTAAATTTTGAAAATATTTAATTTGATCTTTTTTTAGTCATAGGTCAACCTGTTATGGTTTGGTCCCTCACCAGGGGGCGAGAGAGTAAAAATGAGGAGTCAATATGCACGCTCAGGTGCTAGCAAAGACG
>NW_018128495.1:42864-45678 GCF_001952655.1 Monopterus albus
CTTGAGTCTGGCTGTGAACCAGGGCTTGTTGTTGTTGTATGTGCAGAAGGACTTTTTGGGTACACACACATCCTCACAAAAGCTAATATAAGTTGTCACAATGCCAGTGAGTTTGTCCAGGTCTGGAGCTACAGTCTCAAATACACTCCAGTCTGTGCAGTCAAAGCAGGCCTGTAGCTCTAACTTAGCATACTCAGTCCAGCTCTTCACTGTTTTGTCCACAGGCTTTGCAGCTTTAAGTTTCTGCCTGTAGGTTGGAATAAGATGGACCATACAGTGATCAGAGTCCGAGGCCTGCACGGGGACAGAGCGATAGGTGTCTTTTATTGTGTAGCAGAGGTCCAGTGTGATTTTGTCCCTGGTGGGACAGGTGACGTGCTATCTGTATTTGGGCAGTTCGTGGGTGAGATTTGCTCTGTTAAAGTCCCCTAGAACAATGAGTGGAAAGTCAGGATGTTCTAGCTCCAGGCTAGTTGTCCATTCTGCCAGGAGCTGTAGTGTGCTAGCGTAGGCCTGCGACTTTAAATAAGCACCCACCAGTATGAAGCTTGAAAATTCTCGGGGGAGAATAAGAAGGGTTTGCAGTTGAACACTGAAATTTGAAGTAAAAGTTGCTTATTTGAATTTCTTTTTGGAAAAGAATATTTCATTTTGTCTTACAGGTGCCCTGCAGTCCGATGCCTCTCTTGTGCCTATGTTTAACAGGAATTCTTTCTTGCCCCACTCTGTTTTTTGGAATTTTGGACAATTTTAAATAAAAACAAACACGCACAAGAGTAAGGAGGACCTGGATTTATTTGGAGTGGAGGTTGCCTGTCTGCAGACACAGCGTTGCTGGGCCTGACTGAATGGAACCCCTGATCTGAGAGTCTCTCTGCTCTCCCGCTCTATCCTGTCTTTTGATAAATCCAATCGGCAGTAGACACTGTCTAATTCTATATTTTTGCTAACTGGTCATAAATTTGGAAATATTGTACTTGCAAAAAACATTGATTAGTAATAGAGAAAATACAACCATTATAAGATTTGGTTGCTGGTTGTTCTGCTGGTAAGTCCAAACATTTGAGGATAAGGACAGATAATAGAGTTTGGTTGGGTAACTGTTGTGAGTAGGAGAAAAATATTTAAATTAAATTGTTTTCTGGAGTTTAATTCTTCTGGCAGAATTGAAATAACTTTGTTTTACAAAGCAAGCAGTTTGTTTTGAAAAAAACAATGGATCAATGCATGGTCCAAACCAGGGCTGAGCAATGAAGATGAAGATGAAGACCAGGACTGGCAGGCAAGCATGTAGGTGAGTAGTAGGCACCAGGAAGACAGGTGGGTAGACAGGAGGGACATAGCAACCAGGAGGATCAGTCGACCAGGTGGCAAGCTGGGTAACAGTCACCGTCAGGCACACAGAGTAGCACTTGCCAAAAAACACACAAAGCAGCACTCACCGTTCAGCATGCACTTTGTGGTTGTTATTGTTACTATGTTCGGTATTCAGTGTTCAATGATCTGGCCCCGCAGGTACATCACAATGATGAAGAAGGCCCTTCTCATGGCTACCAGGGTTATTGTTACTATGTTCAGAATTCAGAAGTCAGTATTCCACGTTCAGTATACAGTGTTCAACGATCTGGCCCTGCAGGAGTGTCTGCCAGGGCTTTAAGTAGGGAAGAGTCATGATCAGTGGAGATGAGCTGCAGCTGCGCACCACACCCAGTGAGTCAGTAATCAGGTGAATGCGACTCAGCTGAGTCGCTGAGCCCGCAGAACAAGAGCAGGAGTGCCGAGCAGACCTGATACAACCATTGGCTCATAATTTACATAACTCATAAATATATTGATAGTGCTCACTTTAAATTCATATTTTATTCTTGAGAAAGAGAAATGTTTAAAAAGAATAAATACATAAGAATTGGACCCAAAAAACAAAAGCACTGTAGCTGTTCCTGACTCATGTTGCTGTTGGTCATTCCAGGCTTGTCCAGGTTTGCACTCAAAGGTTTGATCTGACATCAAATATCTGTATTCATTCATGCTACTTGAAAAAGTCAATGCATGTATTTTGCTGTTGTAATTGTGAGATATTAACTGTGTGAGACATTGCAATTCAAGCATCAACACTGTTCACTGTGCACGCATAAGAGTGTGTATTGTAGAAAACACTGGTATCTTTATGCACTTATATGGAATGTAACTTTCACTGAGTTTGAAGTATGGGCACTGTTTCATATAATTGAACTGAACAAGAATGTAACCTTTAACCATGTTTTAATCAGTTGCAATGTGTGTTCACTATAACACTGAGATCTACTTTTGGGAGTAGTGCTTAGCACTGCTTCACATGAAGGGAGTCACAGGAAAAAGCAAAATGATTGAAAACAGTGGACATAAAGATGTCTGGTACACTCCACTGTTTTTACTTAATGAACTGATAAGGATAAGTTTTAGCTTTCTCAGCATTACTGAGTATTCATGTAATCATTATGTGTATGTGTGCTTTTGATCACAGGAAAGTACCTTAGTTTTAGGGAGGAAGACTTAAGTGTCATGAGAAAAGCACTGTGTATGGTGGGAGAGAACTTTAGCTAAGTATTGATTGATCTCAGCTGCATCCTAAGGAATGTAAGGAGGCGGGAAGAATAGTATATAACACACAGTGTTAGAGATGTAAGATCAGATCATCTTGGCTGCTGCTCGAATGATCTCCAGATGCGCATCTGTGGAAAAAAAGGTAATTATAATTAAGTGCACTTTGGTATTTGTGTGACTGAATATTCTTTCCATCATCTGGAACCCGATGAGAAGTGGTATACTTCGTCA
>NW_018128495.1:53852-55871 GCF_001952655.1 Monopterus albus
AGAGCAGACACGTGCAATGAGGCGCCACTTTGAGGAGGCCTCCACTCTGCCCCACCTTGACTCACTCTCATCCCCGCCAAAGCCCAAGAAGGTTTGCCCCAGAAAACCTACAGCTCAGGAGGAGAGTTACAGCACCTCACTGAGTGACGAGGCGGTCCCCTACCAGGAGTTGGGAGGCTCCTGCTTGGAGGAGGAAAGGTGGGAGATGGAGGAAGAGGAAGCGCAACAGAAGGAGCAGGGGGAAGAGGGACAGGAGGAGGAGGAAGAGGAACAGAAGGAGAAGGGGGAAGAGGAGGACGTCACTGTGGGGCCAGCATCTGTAAGAAATGTGTTTTTAAAAATTAATTAAATAGAGAAAAGAGAAAGAGAGATGAAAGTACTAAGCACTCTATTTTTTTACTCCACAACAACCAGTCAAGACCCAGAGGGAGATGTACCACAACCTGATGGTGCGCCTGAGCCCACTAGAGTCTTCTTTTAAGGCCTCCAGAAGGGTGTTAAGAGCTGCCAGACGGGCAGCTCTTAAATCACCAAGAACTGCAAAAAAGAAGTTTTAAATAAAGACTGAGTTTGTTATTTATATATATATTTTTTGTTCAGAATAACAGATGTGAAAAGTTGGTTTTATTGTTCAAAGTGTTATTTAGTGTTTGATTGTGTGCAAAAAAAGTAGTTTTATATAGAGTAGTAGTTTGTTATTTATTTCTTGGGTGTTTTCTTCAGAATAACAGATGTTAAAAATTAGTTTTATTATAGAAAGTGTTATTTAGTGTTTGATTGTTCACACATTTAATAAAAAAAAGTTTGGTTTGCAATTGAAAACAATCTCTTGGTCATTTGGTGTGCACCTCATCCATTTTAAGTCAAAAAATGCATTGTAACAATTATTTTTTATAAGGCCAATTTTCAAATAGACGCTAGATTTGATTTCCAATGTAAAATGGGTTGAACAAAGACAGGAGCAATTTACTCTGTGTTGCTGTGACACGTACATCTTTGGCATCATTGGAAAGCCTAGACTTTCAGCTTTGCAAGCATGTATATGACTTGATGGTAGTGGTAGTGATGGTAGTTCAAACGTGGCCAAAGGTCACAGAAACAGAGAGAGAGAGAGAGAGCGCATCTTGAAGACAGACAGCAAAATCTATGTTACGAGCCAGCGAAGCCTGCATGAGTGTCAGAAGGTCATTCGGGTGGCACATAAAGACATGCTTTGCACTTTCGGCAAACTGATGGAGAGCCCCCCCCCTCAACTCAGGAGTGAAGAGAAGACACTGTACCGGTCTTACTGTGAGGGCATCATCTTATTGAAGCACTACCAGAGACCGGGAGTTGTGAACAACATGCAAGTAAGTAGTCTCACTGCAGAGGTTACAGCTCTTAGTATGTAGTTAGTTACTGGTTGAATAGGTTTTTTGATAAAATGTTACTTTTGTATAGGCTTCAACATCACAAGCGTCCAAAAGCCTTTGATTAAATAAAATAAAAACAAAATGAAAAAAAAAAATTCACAGATTGGTTTTTCATTGATTTCCAGGTCAGAGAGTGGCTGGAGAGAAGACGCATAAATGGCAACTTTTCTATTGGTGTGCGTGAGCACAAAACAGCCACTCAACAGGTTGCCACGTTCTGCTTGAACACAGAGGTGAATGCGGTAAGTCCCATTATAATCGATCATGACTTCCTTCACGCAAACAACTGCATCAATAATATTAAGACTGAACTTTGTGTATTTTCTCCACAGATACTAGAAGCCTATTACTTGCACATTCGTCCAGATTGGGTCACACACGGCGCAAAAAGACAATGGCAGGTTTTTCCATTAACGCCCGCGGTAAACCCGTTAAGTCTACCCAGGACCTCGACCGTCTGCATAAACAGTAAGTATGAACGGGATAATTATATACACACTGTAGTATTAAAGAAGGTCAAATATTAAAGCTGTTATGCTTTGTGTCCAGATTTGGTCACAGATGACACAAAGGACAACGACAGGTTTTTCCATTAACGCCCGCGGTA
>NW_018128496.1:0-3444 GCF_001952655.1 Monopterus albus
TTATCTCTCTCATGTCTCCCCCTCCTCTTGCTGTGCTATCTTTTATTCTTTATCTTAGATACTGAGCTCCCTCCTCGCTAATTCTTCATTATCATCACTCTGTGAAATTGTTTTTCTCTCTGGTTTAACAAATTGCTATTGGTTTCTTTTGGCTGATGCTTGGAGTTTAGTGACTTCAACACCAGTCACGGCCTTTGAGAGACAACATTAAAAAGTAATTGTAATGAATTCTAGAATAATTGGTTAAGTTCACTTTATACTTTGAACATTGAGAGTCATTCACTCAAGCATTGAAGTAAAGCTGCACTGATCCATGTTTTCAGATTAAAAATGAGTCAAATAACTATGAGTAATGTGAAATGTTACAATTACAGTTATTTTGTAAGCAAAACCAATTTCCAAAGACATGTCACGGTGATGTAGACATTGGTTGCAACATTTAAATTTTTTAGGTGGAATTGTTAGCATCACTGCCAGCGCTCCCTCTCCCTCACAATCAGGCAGTGAAATCGATCAGCAGGGAATGCTGAGAGACAAGCCGCACAGCTCCTCAATTGGCTCATTAGCAGTACTCTATTTAATCCTAGCACTCTTGTCCTTTCCTCACCAGTCTGTTCCACGTCTCTGCTGAACATACAGGGGCTGATTACTACCTGATAGTTCTGATTTCTCTGTCTTGTCTTCCTAGATCTATTCCTGTTTTGTTCCAGCGTTGCATCCGGGTTGTTGCCAGCCCAGCGCCAGCTCTACTCTCCTGCTCTGTTCCAGCGTTGTTCCTGATTTTGTCATCAGTACAATGCAAGCTCTGCTGTCCTGCTCCATCCTAGTATCACACTCAAGGCCCAGTGGTTCTCTTCAGCTCTGACTGCTGGCCTCACTCCAGCATGGCTCTCCAGCTGCCTAGGCTACACCTCAGCTTCACCTGCCTGCCTCTTCTACTGTCACACTCCAGTTACCATCAACTGTCTCTAGTACCACTGGCATCCCTGCTCAGACAACATTCATCCCGGACAGCACCGGACTGCTTCCTGCACCACTGTTTCTGGGGTCAGGAACTGTGGGGAAGTCATCGTGGACCCACCTGGAAGCCAGAGTAGACAAGGCTTTGAGGCAGTCAACTCCTTGTGGACAAAATCAGGGTGGGGACAACCTGATAGGGAACTGGAACAGGTGCGGCATCAGCCAACCCAAGAACAGAGAAAAGTGTGGTATTAACCCACTGAGAAACAGAACCAGAAAACATCAGCATCCATGCTGACCTTCTCAGGAACAGGAGCAAAGGTAGCATCAGCATCCTTGCTGATCTGCTCAGGAAAAGGAGTGGAAGCAGTGTCAGTCCCGTCAATGACCAGCTTGGGAGCAGGATCAGAGGTGGTGTGGACCCATGCAGGATCAGAGGTGGTGGTGGCATCAAATCACACAGGAACAGGACTATGGGCAGGGTTGGCGTCCCAGCGAACCCATTTGGAAACAGGATCAGAGGTGACATCGTCCCACTAAGGAACAGAGAAATCAGGGGTGTTTACCCGCTCATAAACAGGATCAGAGATGGCGTCAGCATTCCAGCTGACCTGCTCAGGACCAAGAACAGGAGCCTTGGCATGGGTGTTTTTGTTGGTACACTGGAAAGCAGGGCCCTCAGGAGGAACACTCTCAATGGCACATCAGGAAACAGCTGCTACAGCAAGGAGGAGCAAGCTGGTGGGTGAGGCCACTGTAGTGGGTGTCCTTGCTCTGGGTTTGGCAATGTCTGTCCATAGAGAGCCCGATTATGTAATTGGTGTGCTGAAGGATGGTGATTGTTTGGAGGGCGGTGTAAGATTGTGGGGTGTTCCATAGGTCTGGTAGGCCTAGTGAGGCTGGACCAGGGGTCTGGCACTGCCTGGGGGGTTGGGGGGAGGATAGGTTGCTGGGCTCAAAGCAGGGGGGCCCCCTAATGAAGATATTGCATGTTCACCTACTTTCTCCATGTTGTGCATAGTGGAAGGATCCTAATCTCTGTGACTGTGAATCAGTAGTATATGCAACTGTGTGATTAGAAAGAGTGGGAAAGTGAATGACAGAAGTCAAAACTGTAAGGGGTATGCAACATGCTATTATGTTCATAAGAACAAACAGGATTTACTTAAAGCTTCGTTTAGTTCAAAGTAGACCCAAGGCATAACAATCCACCCATTAGCTGTCGATAAAGCTTATAATAGACAGTGGACAACTTGGAACAGCATTACAACCACTAACAGTTTACTGCTCAAGGATAGGGTAAAGAAAACAGATGTGGAGAGCCAAGTGCCAAACTCGTGGACTGGTGTAATTGCAGTTGAGACCTTGCATCAGGTTAGGCCCCTTTTATTCAGCTTCACAGTGGGTTCAGTGCAGCACCTTACAAGGTGGAGAACACAGGTCTGAACCACAATATATTACACCCGATTCAGATGGGAACTACAGTGTTTGACTCAGGACACAAAAAGACTCACGCCAGATTTACAAAGGTGGTGTTGTACTGTCGCCCTGTAATGGTAGCGATCCAGTGCTTTACAGTGGCATATAGAAGCACAGGGAGAGATGAGAGGAGAGGGGAGGAAAGAAACTCAGAGCATCATGGGGCCCCCAGCAGCCTAGGCCTATGGCAGCATAACTAAGGGAAGGCTCAGGGTCACCTGATCCACCCTAACTATAAGCTATATCAAAAACCCGGTTCAGACGGGAACTACAGTGTTCGAGTCAGGACACAAAAAGACTCACGCCAGATTTACAAAAGTGGTGTTGTACTGTCGCCCTGTAACGGTAGCGATCCACTGCCTTACATTTTATTATGAAAAATGGGATTTTCTTTGACGTTTCATCCACCTGTGCCCCTTGACACATCAAGATGCCTGTGTCGGTCACAACGTCAGGTGATACGCTGCTATGTACATACTATGAACTGACAAAAGTTTTTGTTATTGGAACCCCCGTGCCTCTACCCGGTTCGTGGAAAAATTTTCATGCATGAAACCGGTCCGTGGTACAAAAAAGTTTGGGGACCACTGATCTAGAGTAACTATATGGTTAGCTAGCACATTTCTAAGGTTTTTTTATGCCCAAGTACAATAACTTTGTTTTTTTCAGAATGTAGAAGTGAGAAATTACAGGTCATCCTGGCCTTTATGAAGTTTTACCAATTGATTTGATTAATCTCGATTCATAGATAAATATAACGGAGTATCATCTGTGTAGCAATGAACATTTGTGCTGTGTTTCCTGATAATATTGCCTAAAGGGAGCATATATAAAGTGAACACAATTGACCTAGCACAGAGCCCTGTGGAACGCCATGACTAACTTTTCGCTACACTAAAGATTTCAAAGGTTCAAAGTGTTTATTTTGTCATATGCACAGTTAGGAAACGTGTTTCCCTGTACAATGAAATTCTTACGTTGCTGTCCACATGAATGCCACAAAAT
>NW_018128496.1:4277-8157 GCF_001952655.1 Monopterus albus
CGTTCTCTCTCCGTCCTCTCGTCATGCAGGCTCGGCAACACAGCTGAGGCACATCACCTCGATCAGTAGCTCACTGGGTGTGGTGCGCAGCTGAGGCATCATTCCCGCTGATTAAGCTGTGCCTATTTAATGCGCTGGCAGACGCTCATGTGTGGCCAGATCATTAATGACATTCCTATGGTGATGACTTTAATGATGTTATGACACTGAAACGGTGATGCTAACAATGAGATTTGTTTTTGTTTGATGCGGCCACACAAGTTGATCTGTTTTATGTTTTGATGCGGCCACACAAGTTGGTGATCTGTTTAATGTTTTGATGCGGCCACATAAGTTGGCGATCCTCCTGGTCCCTGCCGTGATTACCTCCAGCGATCCTCCTTGTTACTGCCACTTGCCCGTCTACTCATCTGTCAGCCTGGTCCACTGATCCTCCTGGTTACTGCTGCTCGTTTTCCTGCTCACCTGCCCGTCCTGGTTTTCTCAGCCTCCACTGCTCAACACTGGTTTGGACCACGCCTAACCCATCGACTTTGCCCACTTATCATCTATGTATAATGTGTAGTGGTTCAAGTTACATGTTGATATGGATTATGTAATAGAATAGAGTGTTCGTGTGCTCATTTTTAAATTCATGTGAGCTGGACAATGAGCTTACATGTATATAATTTGGCCAAGATATTTCCTGTTTTTGGGTACATCTCAGAGTGTTGTCTCCTAAAACTGGAGACAGGAAGCTAAGTTCGGAAATTGACGTAACAGCCGAAGAAAGCTGTGGATAAAAACTGTAATGAGAATGATGTAGGGGAAGAAGAATGCTACTGTGAAGTGAAGCGTGTGCTCTTTCGGACCCAGGCCTGGGTGGGAGGAATGAACTCTGGACTGACTGGACCCCTGACCAAGACTGACTGACTCTGTGACAATCTTCTTATTTAACACTGTATCTATTCCATTGCAGGAAGAGTGGTTCTGTTCTCTGTTCTCTAACTACCAGATTACTTATCTAACTACTACCCTGTTCAGAATAATTGTAATATTAAATGATTATTTAAATTGGGATGATTTTTTCTGAATTAATTTAATCTGTATCAAATTCTATATACTACAATTGCAATAAAGACACTTACTTACTAGCACCTGAGGTTGCACTTTTGAGTCCTCATTTTCTCTCAACCACTGTACAGGATCCCACCATAACAGAATGGATAATTTCATTTCTCTATGTGTCACCTCTGTAATAAACTGCCAGGCTGTCCATGGTGTATCTCACAATTCCTCTGATTTTAGCTGGGATGGGGTCCAACCCCCATGTGACCTTCCACAGCATAAGTGGTATAACTAATGAAAGCATGGATAATTTCATACAACCATAAATACACACATATGTTCTGTGTACAACACTCTGGTATTTTATGGACTTGTAAATGATGTTCTAACTAACTTGAGTGTGAAAAATGTCAAATGAAAGCAACTTTCAGCTGCTAGAAATTATTATGTAGAGTTTTTATTTGAAGAATACATTTAACAATGAACTAACAAAGCAGTGGTTAGTGTGGTTGGCTCATAACAGCAAGGCTCCAGATTAGAGCTACCATGGGTTCTCTTTGGATACTCTGGCTTCCTCCCACAGCCCAAAGATTTGCAGCTTAATGTCAGCTGGGATTGTTTTAAATCTTATAACTGTAGTTATTTTTAGATTTCCTTTCAGGACAGTGAATCCTATGATTCTACTAAAACTATGAAGCTGAACTGTTGCTGTCATGAATGTGATTTCTAACTTTGACAACAGACACACAGTGAGGTGCAGACCCACACTACTGTTCTCCAACACAACAGGATTTATTTACCACATCATCTGGCTATCTGGCCTTCATCACGGTGGTGTCTGAGGTTGTTTCATACTTCCTGGTACACAGTCCATTAATGTGACTTTGCTTTAATTATTGTTATATCCTTCTGTGAAGTGTGTTTCTTTATATACACTGACCTCTACTGATGTCTAAACAGATCGTAGTTTATGATTATGAATTAGCATGTGTAAATTTACATATTACTACCAATACAGTCAAAACCTCCTTGATCAATATTATGTGGGAAATTTAACAATTAAATTGTATTTAATTTAATTTAATGTTCAATCTAATAAAATTAAAACTGGGGCTACCCAGATCATTTTCATCATGCATATAAACCATAATGAAGTAATCATATGAAAATGCATCCCAACTGGTTGATCATCACTGCTGGCAGTAAAGGCAAAAAACTGCATAAAAATAGGAATTAAATTTGGGATATATTTTGGCTAAGTAAGACCTTTACTGGTATTGGGATATTTGAAAAGGCGTTTAAAATAAAGACAGTGAAAGAAAGTGTCTCCTCTCATTGGGGACTGCCAGGTATGACAGAGATGATGATAAAATCAAATTATCATATATACATTCAAAAACCTTATAAGATGGACCCAGAGAGACTCCTCTGCAAAGACCTGGAGTACAGACTGTTTAACTTGCTACCTGTGATGAAGAAAATACAAGAGACAGAATAAGATCACAGAATTTATATGCATATGAGTAAAAATATCAAAGATACAGTTATTAAGTTGTGCTTTTCACTTCAGTGACTCAGTAACAACACTTAAAAACATATTTGTCTCTTCATAAGAAAAGGTCATGTGTCTCTTCTCAGTCTCTACACAGTTTTTCTCTACAGTACGTTGACCTCACAGGAGTTAGGCTGCAGTATCTGAAGTGTAACAATGAGTTTAACAGATTTTCTAAACCAGGGGTAGAAAAAGGCATAGATCACAGGGTTTAGACACGAGTTAAAATATGTCAGAAAAAGCACAAAAATGGTATTTGAAGAACCAGTCATGATGTCATAGCCAGAAAGAGAGAAACAGTAATATGGACAGTAACACATGAGAAACACAGCAACAAGGACACCAAGAGTCCTGGCTGCTTTCATCTCTGATTTTTTTGCAGTTACAGTCACTGAACACTGCAGTGTGACAGCTGCAATGTGGGAGCGCATGGCACGGGCCTGAGACACAGCCCCATGATGATGACAGAGATGGGAAGGATAAAGAACAACACAATGTCAACAGCTCCATTATAATTAATCACACATTCTCCATAGCAGGAGTTATACCTGCCTGGTTGTTTCAGGTTATCATATAAAAGCAGAAAGCTGTAAAAAACAGCATAAATCCAAAACAGGAGAATAAAGACTTGAACTCTCTTTTGAGTGATTTTGGTGGGGTAGCGCAGAGGGTTACAGATAGCCACATAGCGATCGACTGATATGAGAATCATGTTTAATATTGAGGCCAAGAGTATGATACAAGATATTAAAGAAAGCAGAACACAGATCAGGTCACCCAGGAACCAGCAGGGTTCTGTTAAGATGATTTTTAATGTGCAGCGTGTTCTTTCATGAAGAATAATCGGAATCAAATATCAATTTTCAAACATTTATTATCATAACTAAACAGACCATCGAATAAAGCAATTTACAGAGCTCTGGGTTCCATCTCTATCTGAAGCCCTGACCTCAATAATAGTGGTTTTAGGAAAGCATTAAACATTATTTAACCACCAGGATGTAATGCTCAGAGGTCACTGGTTTCAGTCAGTCTCACTACAACAACATATGATCAATGCTAAGACATTTATCTCTGCCTGAAGTGGGAGATGGAGATGATGACCAGCAGGTTGAGAGATGCAGTCAGCAGAGAGATGGAGGAAAACACAATGTAAATTAGCATCATCTCAGAGTGAGGATGTGCCTGCTTTTTGCAAGATGTGTTGAGTTGTGGAAAGCAGAGTTCAGCTTCCTCCATCATCACAGAGAGAGGAGGAGAGGGGAAGCTGCTGAACACTCT
>NW_018128496.1:17656-18113 GCF_001952655.1 Monopterus albus
GGTCATGACCCAAAGCTCATGACCATAGGTGAGAGTCGGAACGTAGATTGACCAGTAAATCGAGAGCTTCGCCTTACAGCTCAGCTCCTTCTTCACCACGACGGACCGGTACATCGGCCGCATCACTGCAGAAGCTGCACCGATCCACCTGTCAATCTCCCGTTCCATCCTTCCCTCACTCGAGAACAAGACCCCAAGATACTTGAACTCCTCCACTTGAGGCAGGAACTCTCCACCACATTTTTATTGGGTAAAGCAAAATTTCAGAGACATGTCACTGTGATGTAGATGTTGGTCTCAACATTTAAAATTTTGGTTTGCATGACTTGAAGCCTTGCAGACCATTACACCATCATGTCATTAACATTACTAACTTTGTGTCTCCTCTCTCCCGTAGTGTGTCCTCTCTCTCCCTGTACCTTTCTGCAGTTTGCCCTGGCCCTGGAGCTCTACGTTT
>NW_018128496.1:25132-30476 GCF_001952655.1 Monopterus albus
CTACAAAGCCAGTGGTGTGAGTGTTGTGGTGTCAGGCGGTAGCTATCAGTGAATACTGGACAATTGGTTTGTCCATGACTGCAGACACCCTGTCTGTCTAGGCTATTAGGCAGACCTCGTGAAGATGCAAAACAGGCCGTCTGGTTACTTAACACAGCACACTTTGCATCAGTCTATCTCAGATGAGCTCTGGCCCAGAGAAGCTGGCAGCATTTCTGGGCATTGTTGATCCAAATATTATACCATCACAGATGCTGGCTTTTGAACTTTACGCTGATAACAATCTGGATGGTTCTTTTCCTCTTTAGCCCGGAGAACGACAGCCATGATTTCCAAAAACAATTTGAAATGTGGACTTGTCAGACCACAGCACACTTTGCATCAGTCTATCTCAGATGAGCTCTGGCCCAGAGAAGCTGGCAGCATTTCTGGGCATTGTTGATCCAAATATTATACCATCACAGATGCTGGCTTTTGAACTTTACGCTGATAACAATCTGGATGGTTCTTTTCCTCTTTAGCCCGGAGAACGACAGCCATGATTTCCAAAAACAATTTGAAATGTGGACTTGTCAGACCACAGCACACTTTGCATCAGTCTATCTCAGATGAGCTCTGGCCCAGAGAAGCTGGCAGCATTTCTGGGCATTGTTGATCCAAATATTATACCATCACAGATGCTGGCTTTTGAACTTTACGCTGATAACAATCTGGATGGTTCTTTTCCTCTTTAGCCCGGAGAACGACAGCCATGATTTCCAAAAACAATTTGAAATGTGGACTTGTCAGACCACAGCACACTTTGCATCAGTCTATCTCAGATGAGCTCTGGCCCAGAGAAGCTGGCAGCATTTCTGGGCATTGTTGATCCAAATATTATACCATCACAGATGCTGGCTTTTGAACTTTACGCTGATAACAATCTGGATGGTTCTTTTCCTCTTTAGCCCGGAGAACGACAGCCATGATTTCCAAAAACAATTTGAAATGTGGACTTGTCAGACCACAGCACACTTTGCATCAGTCTATCTCAGATGAGCTCTGGCCCAGAGAAGCTGGCAGCATTTCTGGGCATTGTTGATGTATGGCTTTCGCTTTGTATGATAGAGTTTTAACTTGCACTTGTAGATTTTGTGACGAACTGTCAAACTGACAATGGTTTTCGGAAGTGTACATGAACCCACATGGTAATATCCTTTACAGAATGATGTCTGTTTTTAATCTGTTTTTAAGGGGTTGAAGGTCACGGGCATTTAGTGTTGTTTACAGCCTTGCTGCTTATGTGCAGAGACTTCTCCAGATTCTCTGAATAATTTGATGATATTATGGACTGTAGATGATGAAATGCCTAAATTCTTTGCAATTGTATGTTGAGGACTATTTGCACACACAGTTGTTCACAAAGTGGTGAGCCGTGCCCCATCCTTGCTTGTGAATGATTGAGCCTTTTAGGATGCTCATTTTATACCCAATCATGATGCTCAGCTTTTTCAAATAAACTTGTTCACCTGTGAAGTGTTCCAAACAGGTGTTTTTTGAGCATTCCTCAACTTTCCCAGTCTTTTGTTGCCCTTGTCCCAGCCCTTTTGGAACGTGTTGCAGAAAACAATAAAGCTTATCAGTTTGAACATTAAATATCTTGTCTTTGTGGTGTATTCAATTAATTATGGATCAAAAAGGATTTGCAAGTCAATGTATTCTGTTCTTACCTTTCACACAATGCCCCAACTTCATTGGAATTGGGGCTTGTAAAGGGACTCACTCAAGTATTGAAAGGTTTTGATGCCCTCATTTCACTGGCCATTCATCCGTGAATGGCGCAGGGAATGAGGGCAGGTTGCCAGAGACCCATCTATACCTCAGTTAGTCTCAGATCATCCAGTATGATCTCAAGACTCCGCGCTACCTAGCACCTCTAATCCAGCACCCTGCAAACAACCCATGCAGCTCGGTTACGCTCCTCTCTTGGCCGTGGAAAGGGCTAGGCAAATAGCAGCTAATCTTTGTCTGTACTGTGGCCTGCCTGGTCATCGGCTTGCCACCTGCCCAGTTCAGCCAAAAGGTTGAGGCCCAGTGTTGCGCTGATGGATCATTGGCATCCTGTCTTTGCTTACCTGCCACTCTTTATTTTGGTTTTGATTCCATTCCATTGCTGGCCTTGGTTGATTCAGGGGCAGATGACAGTTTCATTGACCAAGATCTGGCTTCTCAGCTTAGCCTCCCACTTGAACCACTAGTTCAACCTTTCATTACCAATGCTCTTGATGGTCAGTTTATGGCTAGGGTTACTCACCACACCTCCCCAGCACCTTTGGTTCTTTCTGGCAACCACCAAGAGAGCATTTGCTTAAACATCATCAGTTCACCCCAGTCACCCTTAGTGTTAAGCTATACTTGGTTGAAGCTCCATAGTCCCCATATCGACTGGGCAACTGGTAACATGCATGCATGGAACCCGCACTGTGTAGACCACTGTCTTCACACCTCTGTCCCTCCATCAAAAGATTCCTCTCCCACACTGGACCCTGAACCCCCAGACCTCTCCCAGATCCTGTCTGAATATCACAACCTGGGAGAGGTTTTCTGTAAAGATCTTTTCAGTATCTCCTCATCGTCCCTATGACTGTGCCATTGACTGTGCCACCACAAAGCACCATTACCTCTAGCAGACTTTACAGTCTGTCTAAACTGGAGAGAAAGGCAATGGAGCAGTACATCACTCAGTCACTATGGGGTCTCATTTGTCTGACCTCCTCTCCTCTTGGAGCAGGTTTTTTTTTTGTCTGTAAAAAAGCACTTTGAATTTCTGCATACATTTCCTTTATCACTGGTCTCCCTTTGTCCCAGGGTAATACCACCATCCTCACTATCATTGATCGTTTTTCTAAAACAGCCCATTTCATTGCCTTGCCCAAGTTACCTTCAGCACAGGAAAGTCAGTCGAAGCCCACTTGTGACAATGCCGCCGCATTTGGAAAAGGACCCGAGCTGCCCTCTGTTGGACTGCGGAATGCAACCGCCACCTCACGGATAGCCGTCACCAGCAGGCTCCCACCTACAAACAGGTTTGGCTATCAGCTGAACATATGTAGACTGTGATCAACAAAATTGGAAAAATGCGTAAATGCAAAAAAAAAGCAAATGACAACAAAGCTAATTATTTCAAAATACTATTTCAAATCACTGTTACAGCTCAAATTAGATTAGATTCACTTCACTGTCATTACACATGTTCCAGTAGAAGGCACTGAAAACACAGTTCAAAAACTATGTAAAGCTACTACTTTCAACTACTCATTTCACAATATATATAGACCTATAAGTATTAATGAGCAAATATAAAAGTTGCAAAATTACAAGTGTAAACAAATGGTTTAAGTTTACATCCTGCTGCCTTAAAGCTTACTCTCCTCCCTCCTCTGTGTCTCTGTGCCTGTTTACGTCACAGACACACAGAACTGCTCGGGGGGAGGGTAAGAGGTGGAGCCCGCAGCTCTGAACAACCGAGCCACTTCCAGTTTGTCTCGGACCAGCCAAAGTGAGACTTCTCACTTCCTCCCTTTAAAAACAACGGGCAGCACATGCAGCACTAAGTCCGCTAAAACAGCAAGCTACTCTTTTCTCATGAATCGACCACAGCAGCAAAAAACCCAATCAAGTGCAATAGCCCATGCTCAATATGCATGTACTACTAATATGAAGAAATATTTACTTATATAAACAAATCAGCACCCACAAGCCCATGTGCTCTCCTCAGATTATGACAACAGGGAGAAGGATCAGAACACCCCTAAATGAGCAAAAAGGGGGGACAATCAGAACACAGAAAAATAAAACATGAAATATACTCACCTCAGCAACACAGTATACAGTCTGAAAACACATGAAATCTGACAACAATAACAACAATAAATTGCAATACACACTCTCAGCCATCCACACCGCTGTCCCTAACCTTATTGTAACCCACCTAGAAAGGGTTAATGATATCTTTTTATTTATTTCTGAGCACTATTTATCTTCTTTTCTGTTCATATGTATTTTAGGCTTTATTTTGAAAAACTGAATTTTATTTTGATGAGACAGGATATAGCGTGCTAATATGAGAGGCCGTTTAGGCCACAATTCATACTTTCTCACACAGATACAACTATACTCTTACACACACACTATTATAACCTCTTACACGTACAGTCATAATCTCACACGGACACTACTATACTCTTACACACACACTACTATACCCTCTCACTTGCACAGTCATACTCATTCTGTCATACACACAACATCATAGTCTTGCACAAACACCACCATACTCTTACACGCACAGTACTATACCCTCTTACATGTACAGTCATAATCTTGCACAGACACCACTACACTCTTACACACACACTACTATACCCTCTCACTTGCGCAGTCATAATCTCGCACAGACATCACTATACCCTCTTACATGTACAGTTATAATCTCACACAGACACTACTATACTCTTACACACACACTACTATACCCTCTTACATGTACAGTCATAACCTTGCACAGACAGCACCATATATTCTCATACACACACACTTGCATGCACACATGCATATATTATATTCTTGCATAACAGTATATGTAAGAGGGAATAATTGTATATGTAATACATTATGATAGAATATGTAAGCGATTTTAGTAGTATATGTGAAACAGAATAATAGCATAAGTAAGAGAGAATGATATTGAATGTGAGACAGAATGATAGTGAATGCGAGAGAGAATAGTTGTCTGCGTGAGAGAGTTTGATAGTGTATGTGAAACAGAATAATAGCAAATGTAAGGGATATTAATGGTCTGTGTGAATGAGAATAGTCATGTGTAGGCAACAGCATGATAGTGAATGTGAGACAGAATGATAGTGAATGCGAGAGAGAATAGTTGTCTGTATGAGAGAGTTTGATAGTGAATGTAAGAGAGTTTGATTGAACCGGAACTGAGTTTGATTGAAACGGAAATGCAACTGAATTCTCAGTTCCTGATTGGCTCATCTTCGTACAGGAGGGCGTTGGTCCGCCTTTCCATCATGCCGAGGACATGGAAGAGCAGCAGCGACTTAATGAAGCCATTGGCCTTATAAAAAATATTTTAACTTATCCAACGGTTGTTACAGCTATGTCAGAGTTTTTTGATCCTCAAAGTCGACAGCCATCCACAGGGGTTACTTCTGATGCTGCCATTGACCTGGAAATGCAGAGGCTCTTCAGAGCTGGATCAGGTGCGCCGGGGAGCGGCACTTCAGCAGGAGCTGAACTTCATGTTAATCATGCGATGGGCCCCCGTTACCAAACTCGGCAGTATTTC
>NW_018128496.1:33077-39982 GCF_001952655.1 Monopterus albus
AGAGAAGAGACAAACAGCATACTGAGGAAGCAACAAAAATGATGGTTTCAGGCCTAAAAGTAAAGATTTGACTGATAATTGTTTGATCAGTGTCTAATCAGTGATAATCAATGTTTAGTAAAGTAATAATAATAATAATAATAATAATGATAATGATGATGTATTTATAATGCACTTTCCAACTCAAAGAGCACAAAGTGCAACACCAATAAAATTAAAAACAATCAAAGTCTTACACAAGCAATAGATAAACATAAGACAGGCACAAGCACTCCTAGGCATATAGCATACTTCTGTCCAGCATACTGCCGTGGGAGCAGACTAAAAAAACAATGGCCTCCAAGACAGATAAAACAGACTAAACATTAAAAGCTTTGTTTAAAAAAATAAGTTTTTAGAGCTGACTTGAAAGCTCCTAGCTCCATTTCAGCGGGGACATCTAGGGGTAGAGAGTTCCACAATCTAGGGCCATGCACGGCAAAAGCGCAACCTCCCCTTTTCTTATAATGAAAAGAGGGAACCACGAGAGCCAGGTGACCTGACGACTGTAGAGTTCTGCGAGGGACATATCTGGACAGGAGGTCCAATAAATACAAGGGGGCAAGGCCATGCATGGCTTTAAACACATAAAGCAGGATCTTGCACTGCACTCTCCATTTTACCAGCAGCCAATGGAGAGACAGCAGGACTGGGGTGACATGGGCCTGCCGACGCATTTTGCACCAGATGGAGCCTAGCCAAGGCTGACTGGGGCAAACTGGCATAGAGGGCGTTACAGTAGTCAAGCTGGGAGGTCACAAAAGCGTGAATGGCTTTCTCTAAATCCGCAAGAGACAGGAATGGTTTTACCTTGGCTAACAATCTCAGTTGGTAAAAGCTAGTTTGAGAATGGGGGGGCTGAAGTGCCTAAGTTGGATATGACCACAGCTGGGGCAGAACTAATAAGAATGTATTCAGTTTTCTCTTCATTTAAATAGAGAAGATTTTGAGCAAACCAAATCTTAACCTCGCTCACACAGTTCTGCAGTGAAGCAAATGAGCCTGATTCAGGTTGTACCAAAGGCATGTAAATTTGAATATCGTCAGCATAAAAATGGAAAGAAACGTTATGCCTAGATATGATAGCGGCAAGTGGAGACAAATATAAGGAAAAGAGAGGAGCCAGAATGGAGCCCCCTGGGACGCCTGAGGTCAGAGGAGCTGTGTTGGAAGAATAGTCGCCAATGATGACCGAATAGGTTCTGTTGGTAAGATGCGACTTAAACCAACTTAAAACCTCACCTCCCAGGCCAAAGAGGTGCTTCTACTGTGTCAAATGCGGCTGATAGGTCCAGCAAAGCTAGAATGACCGGGCGTCCAGCATCAAGGGCTAATGCAATATCATTGTGTACCTTGAGTAAGGCAGACTCAGTTCTGTGTTGAGACCTGAACCCTGATTGAAATTTGTCAACGGTTTCAAACCAATCAAGGTGCGCTTGGAGCTGGATAAGCACCAGCTTCTCAGTAACTTTAGAGAGAAAAGGCAGAAGAGATATTGGACAAAAATTTCCTAATACGGTCGAATCGAGATTGGGCTTTTTAAGCAATGGTCTAATTACCGCATGCTTAAGGGGTGCAGGAACTAAGCCCGAGCTCAGGCAGGAGTTAATGAAGATAACCACCAGAGGAGCAATAGTGTCAATGACTTCTTTAAAAATCTTCTCAGGGAGGGGGTCTAGAGGGGAAGAACCAGGTTTAAGCTGGAGCACACATTTTTGAAGTTGGGCAATGGACACCTGGGCAAACGAGGTGAAAGTATGGGAGGAAAGGGCCGCAGGTAGAGTATAAGGTAAAGAAAATGGAGCGCTCTGTCTAATGGCCCAAATTTTCTCACTGAAGTACATTAAGAAGTCATTGCAAATAGTAGTATTCGAGGCTTCGGCTGATGCCTATTTTTCAAAATGACATAAATATTAAGCATATTGCAGAATTGTATATTCAGAACTAATGTGCCAGAGTCAAATTCTTTGTGTTCAATGCACATAGGCAATAAATCTGATTATGAAATAAAGTGTGCTTTGAGTAACAAAGCAGGAAACACAAAAGTGAATTAGGTGACCTCATCCTATTTAGTTACAAGTAGAACAATTGTGAAAGTGGATGACAGCACTGGGCAGTGGATGACATTTTCCACTATGAAAACAATAAAAAGCCCAGAAAACTACATAACAATAAATGTGCATGTCTGCCTGGCCTTACATTTTGTGCATGTGGTTGGTACTGCATCACAGCAAGAAGGTTCTGGGTTCTAACCTGCCAACAGATTGAGGCCTTTGGCTGTAGAGTTCAATGAAACACCAGGCCATTGCGGAAGACTACTAAAATCACAACAGACCAAAGATAGCGAGAGGTATGGCTGCCTTGGTAGTGCACTCTCTTATGTGTCCAAGCCGACCCGCACTGAAACAGAGTCAGGGGCAACATTTGCGTCCAGGCCAACCTACCCGTGAAGTGGAATCGGAGTGGTGTCAGCATCCCAGCCAAACCACTCAGGAACAGGAACAGAAGCAGTGTCAGCATCCCAGCCGCTCTGCTCGGGAACAGGAACAGACGACGCGCCGGGCCCAACCATCTTGGGAACAGGAACCTAGGCCCCAACAGAGTCCTAGCCGACCCTCTCAGGAACAGGGACAGAGGCAGTGTCAACATCCCAATCGACTCACTCGGGAACTGGAGCAGAGGTGGCATCAAAGCTAAACCGCTCAGGAACTAGAATAGGAGTGGTGTCGGCCTCTTTGCTGACCCGCTCAGGAACACGTGGTTTTGACCCACTCGGAACCATGTGAAATGGCAATATTGACCCCCTCTGGAACGCGGCTGGTAGTGGCGTCAACATGCTCAGAGGTAGAGTTTGTGATGCCGTTAACATCCTCGCAGACCCACTCGGATACGGTGACTGAAGCAGTGTTGGCATCCCAGCCAACCTGCTTGGGAACAGGAGCAGCCAACTGGGACCTGGACATAGCCCTGTCCTTATTGACTGGGTACAGAGGGGGGAAAAGGGTGCTCCATTTGAGCCTTGAGCTGTCACCGGATTGACTGGGCTTCCACTGGGCTAAGGTTGGTTTCACAGAGCTGGGGCTGAAGATACCTGGTCCACACAGTCCTGTCTGGAGACAGGTCACCAGCAATCAGCTGTTGCATCTCTGGATACTCCATCAGCCAGGGATGAGACTGGTACAGATCCTTGATTTGGGCACAAGCCTCTAGTTGCTGCCAAGTGTCCCTGGCATAACTAAATCGGTCAATTAATGCTTCCAAAATGAGAGTCATTATTTGCATTTCCCTCAGCTGGTCCGCTGAGGCCTTTCTTTGCTGGTTCATTCCATTAGGGCACAAGTAGGATAGGACCCAAGAAGCAGATGCAGACTGAGGGATAACTTAGAGTCAGGTTTAATATAAAAACACTGGATACAGAGGCAAGGGAAAAAACTCAAGATCTCCACTAGATGAGGCATTATAAAAGTAAAACTAGGCTGACAACAACAGCTCCATCAGGGAGCTAAACAGCAAACTCTAAATACCAACTAAAACAAAACCAGATAACAAACCAAGAATTCCTGATGACAGAAAAAAACTCAAAAGAACAGTCCAAAGGTAACCAAGGCAAGAACCAAATGGGAGACTGATACAAAAACTTACAATGCAGACAGGCAAGGTGTGGCATGCATAGAGAATGAACCGTCAAGTGACTGAGAGAAAGGAGGAGGTTATATGGACTGAAGAGCAGGGGATAATGAGCAACAGGTAGAAACAATGAGTGGTGAATGTGAACTGGGGTAAAGCTGGAGAAGGTGAGATGATACAAAACCAGGAAATCAGACCAAAATAAAAGCACAAAAACAGGACACTAGTCCAAACCATAAAAGTCACTTAGTCTCCTACCAGCCAAATAACCTTTTATTTCATTCAGTAACTGAAGAATGGTGTGACATGAAATCTTCTACTCTGGTGTGTGATGTGATTTACCATCTTGCGCTTACTCTTCAAACATAATCAGAATCAGAATCAACTTTATTGGCCAGGTGTGTTAGACACATGAGGAATTTGACTCTGGTACAGTGGCTCTCAATGCATATGTACATGGCCTTATGTAAGGCAGCAGTGGTCAAGTAACCAATATAAGGCTGAGAACAGAAGTAATGTTCAATCAGGCAAAGGAATGTGCCTTAGCAGTAAAGATAAAGTACTATACACACACAGTCTGGATTCGATGGATCGATATGTACAAGGTATATATTTACAGGTATTGCACTTACCAAGCCTAACAACTTTTTTTTGTTGCATCTCACCTCAGCTTCACCCTGGTCAATAATCACCACACATTGCTTTCACCTGTCCCTCATTAATCCCCTGGTTGCTTGTGCATACAAATACTCCTTCCTTCCCTCAGTCACATGGGCTCATACGATTACACACTGCTATATACTCTGTAGCGCTGCCAGGTTAGTGTGGAAATGTCTCCAGATTCTGCTGGCTATTCTTTCCTGAACCTGTATCCTCTGCTGCTAAAGCTGTCTAGCCGAGCTTTTTCCTATGCATTTTCCTGCCTGCCAGCAGCGCTGTCATTGGTGCTTCCCTGGCAACTTGTCTCACTCCTTGCTACTCACCTGCAACACTGTCAAGGTACTGTCACATGTCCATCCCTGGCTACACACCATTCTCATTTTTTATGAACTCACCTGCAACACCGTCGAGTTTCTTCTGTGAATTTCTCCTGCCTGTCAGCAACATTGTCATCAGTCCTTCTTTTCTTCTTTTCTCTCTCCTCTATCCACTCACCCCAGCCGGTCAAGGCAGAAGGCCACCCACCAAGAGCCGGGGTCTGTCGGAGGTTTCTTCCGTTAAAGCAGTGCTTCTCAATTATTTTCTGTTACACCCCCCCAGGAAGATACTTTATTGCTGACTGACATAATGTTGAGTTTTAGTTACTGAGAAAATATGTATTACGTAAGTCCTATGTCATAAGAAGAAATGTTCACCCATTCATATTTTGACAGGAACTAAAAATCCTCCAACGAACAAAATGTATTACATTTGCAAACGTGAGTGAATGTGAAATAAATCTGTTTGCAGCTACACTAGACTCACCAGGTTTTTGTCCATGGAAATTTGGAATTCAGGTGCACAAAGGCTATGATATGTATTTCTCTAAACCTTGAAACACTCTTTTGATTAAATTTTTAAAACCTTTATAAAGTATGCCTTGTTTTAGTGTATTATCTTTTGATAAGCCATCAGCGTGATTGGGGTGTAATGTTATTTGGCTTCATGCTGTCCGCTGCCAACATTTTTAGACACAGTAAACATACAAGTCTTTCCTCGTTTCCCACCGTAGTCACAGTGAAACCAAGTGCTACATACACTTCGTCATATTTCCTTGTCTTAGCTTTCAGGAGACTTACGTTTGTCTCATTATCTCTGTCTCTCTCCGCCCTTCTCCCTGTTAAATATTTTTCCATGGTGTCTCTTAAGGGTTTGCTCACTGCAAGTCATATCTCCTGCTCTGTGCTGTGTGCTCTTGTTCGGTGCAAAACCCCCTACTTCCTGTGGCAAAAAAAAGCCTCGAGGACCAAGGGATGTCTCGCCTGTTGGCCTTCCATGACTTCATTGGAGAATCGCAATCATCACCGGCAGCTGAGGAAGAGAGGGCTGTGTTGTTGCCTGACAGTGGATTGGTCATAGTGGAGCCTGTGACCATTGAGGCGGCAGCACCCCCAGTAGAAACAGTCCAGAGCAAGCCAACGACCCCACCAGTAATTGCTGATCCAGTAACAGGTTTAGTTAAGCTGTCTGAACTTACCACACTGATACCACGTAGAGAGTACAAGATTCATGGTGGTCAGATCTCAGATTTTGATTCTGATTTGAGTTACAATAGTTTGTGCAAACAAATTGATGAAGGGATAAATGAAGGGTTCACAGAGGCCGAGATTATCAGGACCGTGCTAAAAATAATCAAGCCTGGTACCTTTAAAGACATGCTTGTCACCAAAGATAGTCTTACTGTAGCTGAGCTTAAGCGTTTCTTAAGAGCACATCTACGGGAAAAAAGTAGCACTGAATTATTTCAGGAACTGAGCAACGCTAAGCAACATGATAAAGAGACGCCACAGCAGTTTATGTATAGACTAATGGGGCTAAAACAACGTGTGTTATTCGTGTCTAAACAAAATAGTGGTTTCCGTTATGACCATAACTTAGTGCAGGGTGTGTTCCTTCATTCACTGTATCAGGGTATGAATGAAAAATGCTCATACATTAGACGAGACCTTAAACCTCACATTTCGGACCTTAGTGTAACAGATGACTCCATTCTGGAGCTCATTACAAAGGCCGTTAGTGAAGACGCAGAAAGACAAAATAGATTGGGGCAAACTCACAAACAGAAAAACGTTAGTGTGAATGTTGCGCAGTCAGATAGAGACAAAAATACGGTACAGATACAAAGCGAAGTCCAAGCTAATTGTGCTGCAATACAAGAGCTAACGGCACAGGTGTCATCTCTGACCAAATGTTTAGAGAAGGCCCTAACCCCAGTTGTGAGTGCAGTAACTGAGGACGCCCGCCCTACCTTACCCCTCTCAAAACAGCCAACTCCAAAACAAGAGGTTAAAGGAAAGTGCCACCAGTGTGCATCCCAAGGGACTGACCAGTGCACACATTGTTTCCGATGTGGAAAGGAGGGACACAGAGCTATAGGTTGCCTACAAAAGAGCTGGTCGGGAAACTCGAGGAGGTCACTGGGAAGGGACCACCAGTGACCAGATGGTCAGTAGAGTCCCAAAACACTGAAAGACTGAATCCAGAACAAACAACATCTACTGCTAAGTCCCAGAAAACACACAATGTATCCAACAAAAAGC
>NW_018128496.1:51701-51908 GCF_001952655.1 Monopterus albus
CGGCTTAAAAAGCCTCTCAAGGCTGCGGTTCTCTTGGTTGGTTGTGCATCTTTTTCTTCCACAATTTTTCCTACCACTCAACTTTCTGTTAACATTTGTGAACAGCCAGCTTCTTTGGCAATGAATGTTTTTTGCTTACCCTCCTTGTGAAGGGTGTCTTACCCTTCGGTGTAAAGGGGGAGTGAAATGTGAGCTGACAAGTGGGCA
>NW_018128496.1:52030-55523 GCF_001952655.1 Monopterus albus
CATATTCTAATTTATTGAGATAGTGATTTGATGGGTTTTTGTTAAATGTAGGCCAAAATCATCACAATTAAAAGACCCAAAGGCTTAAACTACTTCAGTCTGTGTGTACTGAATTTATATAATACACGAGTTTCACTATTTGAGTTGAATTACTGAAATAAATGGACTTATCCATGATATTCTAATTTATTGAGATGCACCTGTACATGTGATATCAAGATATCTGTCCTCCAGTCAGCTTTCTTCTACACTGCTCACCTGAAAAACAATATGGTCGCTTGCTTCTACTTCTGCCACTGTTTTGATGTTGTCACTGTTCATACCTCAATTCAAATGCCCCATCTTCACCCCAGAATCCTCCTGGAATCTGCAATTTCAGTTCGCTTTTAATTTGAATCTATGTACAATGAGAGGGAGCATTATCATTCCCACTTCCTGTTGTGCTGAACTTGATGCTTCTTTTCAGAAACTGACAAGGTCAGAGACCAACCAAACATTAACGCTGAATATAACCATCCATTGTTTAAACTGCTTATCCGGTAGACTAGAGGCTTGTGGGGGGCATGGAGTCAATCTCAGCTGACTTTGGATGACAGGCAGGGTACACCCTGGACAGGTCACCAGTCTATACAGGGATGATACATTGAGTCTGACAACCATTCACACTCACATGCACACGTACGAGTGTAATAAATCTGATTATTCAGTGGATCAGAATATTTTGTTTTTCTTTTACTCTTAATGCATCACTTTATAGTGATGCATTAAGGTGTTTACTATGCTTCATCATGTGGTGGACATTAGTTGATTTCATAGTTCTATTGTAAAAGTTAAAATATGCCTTTGCATGGAATTAACTGTTTATATGAGTGTAGAGGAATTAATAGTTTGAAAGAAAAAACCCAGATATTCCATTTCCTGTTATAACATGATGTTTGAATGTGCCACAAAGAAAAAACAACCGGAAATAGAGCGAAATAGAGAGAGGAACAGGCGCAAAGAAAAAAAGTAGAACTGGACAAGTCACGGCAATGGCCACAGAGGGCACAGCTTAATAAAAGGTTTAAAGCAGAGAAAAGGGGTCAGAATTGACCTTCAGCAAGCTGGGTCAACTGCTCTCTGCTCATGCGGATCGCATAATAAATCGAGAGCCACCTCGCTGCGAGAGAGTGATTTAAATTGTGTTTTTCCTAAAGAAGGAGCTGAGAGCTAATCTAGGCTGACACTAGCTCCCTCATGTCTGAAGTTGATTACCTTGCTGAGAGTCGCAGGGGAGCAGACGATGTTGCCGAGGGAGATCCAGCACTCACCTGCGTGGGAGGACGACAGCGCAGTGGGGATTCCGTGAGCAGACGTCTTGTGTTCCTTGGAGGGTAACGAGGATTTTCTTCAGAATGGTAGGATTATTGGAATGGGTTTTAAGTGGACATGAGCTCCAACGCGTGCCAACTCAAGCTAGTATAAAGCTCTTAAGGGTGCACCCAGGTTGAGTGTGTGGCAAAAACATTATTTCCAAGGGTTTCAAATATTATTTGTTGTTTGACTAGGTAAACCTATGACCTGTGTTTTTTTGTTTAATTAATACACAACCTTGAACTGCATTTGGTGTGTGTTTGTTTTTCTGCACTGTGAACCAGTCCCTGGAGGGATTGTTTGTGAATTATGGGTAACTAAAGTACCTATTTTGAGTTATTTAAATTAATATCATTTCTGGGACCTCTCTAATTGATGTTAAAAGGTGAGGATCATACTGAACCCTAGACATAGTTTCTTACATTGGAATGTCTCTTTTGCCAGTCTGTTTTCTTGAGTTTAGAGGGGTATGCACTGAGTAGCTGCTCCCTCGCTATAACGAGCGGGTGGCAGAAGGGTTACATTGAAATACATGTATGTCCATAGATATGTATGTCTGTGTGTGTGCGCGTATATATGTATACACAAAAAAGTTAAATAGGCTATAAAGGTTAAAAAAATGCACTGAGTAGCTGTTCCCTTGCTATAATGAGTCGGGTGGCAAAAGGGTTACACGAGCAATTTAAAGTCACCAATCAATCTAACCTGCATGTTTTTGGACAATGGGGAAACCAGAGTACCCAGAGAAAACCCACACAGGGAGAACATGCAGACTCAATACAAAAAGGCCTTGGTTGACTGTGAGGGTGGTAAAGCCTGGAACATTATTGTTATGAACTGACAGTAGTTAGCCACTATGACAACAACACTGAATCTATTCTACATTTAAATAATAAGTCATTCCACATGAATTAAAAAAAATGATAGGGCACAGACAACCTTAGTTGGATGGCCAAAGTGTTGAAGAGCAGAGAAACTGGAGAAACCATGCATATAGCTGGAGACTGGAGAGCCAAGGACCAGGAATATTCTGGACAGTGGCAACAATTTGGATGGCTGAGCTACTCAGAATGATGGTGCTGGCATCCATGGCAGAACTGCTCAGGAGGGCAACGATGGAGGCAGGCTACCTCTCCTCAGGAGCCATTCTGAAGCAAGCTGACCCAAGAACAGTCTCTGAAGTTGGTGTGGTGTTGGCCAACTCTGGAATTGGATTTTGAGCTGAAGAGCTGGTGACTGGAGAGGCTGATGAACAGCAATGCCAGCAGAGACATCCAAATCTGGCAGAGGTTGAATGTCGGTCATGGTACTGGGCAGGTAAGGTTGTGGAATGCTGAGCAGCAGAGGCAACTGATGTCTCAGACAGCACCACTCTCTTCTGGGGCACCAACCTCTAGACACATCCCAGGAAAATCAAAGTGAGCCCCCAGAAGTCATAGCACACTATTCCTAATGGGAAGACATGACATACTTGAATATGGTGCACATACTGTATCTCAAAAACTGTGGGAGGAGTAGCACAGCAACATTTTGGCAGAAGTAAAATAAAATGGAATAATAAGAAGAAGAAGCCTACAGGATTGCATGAGGTGTGTTATACTTGTTCAGAGCTTGCACATCTAAACATCTCAGGGCACATTACATACTAAGGTCTAGACCTTACATTAGAGGAAAACCAAACAAAACCTCTCTGAGCACGTACTTAGTGATGGAAAAAAACTTTCAACAGACCCTGGCTCTTGATGGGCTTGTTGTACAGTAAGAAATTTATGGACTGCAATATTATGATTTTCACAGAAACCTAGCTAAACAGCAGCACACCTGACAGTGCCATCGAGCTCGCTGGACACTACACACTCAGGCAGATAGAACAGCAGATGACCCTGGTAAGACCCAAGGTGGAGAATTGTGCATTTATGTTAACAAAGCTTGGTGTATGAACTCTGTCACCACTGAAAGACACTGCTCAGCTAACCTGGAATTTCCTATGGTTAAGTGTAGACCTTTTTATCTGCCCAGGGAGATCAATTCCACTGATCATCAGATCAGATCTGGTGATGCACAGGCCTACAGCTTATCCAGGACCAACCTGAGGAGGGGCACCAAGAAGGCCAAGCAAGGTCAAAGTGTTTATTTGTCA
>NW_018128497.1:0-1729 GCF_001952655.1 Monopterus albus
CAACATTTCCACAGCCAGGTACCAGTTTATCTCCTGACAGAGTCAACTGTGGAGGATGTAGCCGAGCAAGCGACCGCCGGCGCCACTGCAGATGAGAGGGAACTGAGATGTCGCGTGACTGTCAGACAGGAGGAACAAAACAGAGCAACATCAGTGGAGAAATGACCGGGTGTGTTAAGCAGGGCTTGACGCCACAGTCAGAGGGATGTAGTTAGCTGACTGGTCAACAGGCCCCTCGATGGAAAGTCCACAAAGACACAGGAAATGAGAACAGAGAAACACAGAGGACGACAAAATGCAACAAAGGCACAAAATGACTGTAAAACAAGTCAAACCAGAATCAGAGAGAAGCAAATCGCCCACAGAAGACGTCTGATCACCACAGACAGAAAACCAGAGGCGCTGAGTCATCGTAACAGCACGGAGCTGAGCCTTTATTACTGCGTGTGACACCCGGTGAGCCACTCCCCAGTACAGCGCCATTCTTTTCTACACTCTTTACAAATCATTATAAAACTGTACAGTACAAAAACAAATAAAAAAGGTCTGACATCACGTTAATAAGATCCGCTTCAGCCTCAAACACAACCTGAGAAACAAAGATCAATGATGTCACGTATTAAAAACAGAGCAACTAAACCTTTGATGCAGCAAATATAAAAAAAAAAAGCCTGAGGCAGAGACGTCAAGAGCAGCCGGTGAAGGGGCAACACGGTGGGTGAACCGTGGGTCCCAGATGTGCGAGTCCCAGATGTGTGTAAACTGAGGGACACTGGAGAATGCGAGCCCGTATTTGTGTCCGAGGCAGAATAATAAAGAGTGGGACCGAGGCTACCGCTCTGCTCTCCGGGGGCGGCTCCACTGTTTATCAGATGATCTACTCCAAAACCACATCATCTTGTTGCATAACAAATATATTAAAAGTTTACTTTTAAGATCAGCACCATTAAAACCAACAGGATAAATAAATAAGGAAACAATACTTAGAAATCAATGCATTAAATTAAATAATTAACAGAAAGGCACTTCCACAGCCTCTGTCTTCATTCATCTGATCCAGAACCAGCAGTTTGGCCTCCGCTGTGACAAGACGTTTGCTCGTTCTAGTTTTTATAAATGATTGTTTTTACTCTGCTGCACAGCGACGCACAATGTGCTAGAGAAATAAAGTTTACTGTCATTTCTTTCATGTGTTTTTTTTTTCTACCAATGAAAGAAGCAGCTGTTTGTTTTCTCCACTGTGTTGACAGATGAGCTTCATCCTCAGGACAATAAATCCTGCCTTCATCAGTCGTCAGGTTTCCCTGCATCCTGTTCAGAGTGTTTGACAGTCACACCCGTCTTTGCTAACCTGACAGATGGAAACACATCGGCCTGTTTGAGAGCCAGTGAGGACAGAAAGTTGAACAACGCCCTGTGTAAGCACATCAGATGCTGTGATGTCAGCTCCATGCTGGTGCTGTCGTTCTGTCGCAACGTGGTCAGTGCATCTCCACCACCATCGTCAGATGTGCGAGTCTTCATGTCTGTGTTTGCATCTCACTCAACACTCTGAGGACAGGTCTGACTCCAGTTCACCTCTCAGTGCCTTTCTCTGTGACATCCCCCTGAGGAGACTTTGGTCTGTGTCCTGCTGCGTGTCCACGTCTATTATACACCACATCCTTCATGTCACCAGGGGAAAATGGCGACCAGAACCATGAGTTAAACTGAGGAGCACGGTGAAGAT
>NW_018128497.1:2391-14625 GCF_001952655.1 Monopterus albus
CTGTTTATCAGATGATCTACTCCAAAACCACATCATCTTGTTGCATAACAAATATATTAAAAGTTTACTTTTAAGATCAGCACCATTAAAACCAACAGGATAAATAAATAAGGAAACAATACTTAGAAATCAATGCATTAAATTAAATAATTAACAGAAAGGCACTTCCACAGCCTCTGTCTTCATTCATCTGATCCAGAACCAGCAGTTTGGCCTCCGCTGTGACAAGACGTTTGTTCGTTCTAGTTTTTATAAATGATTGTTTTTACTCTGCTGCACAGCGACGCACAATGTGCTAGAGAAATAAAGTTTACTGTCATTTCTTTCATGTGTTTTTTTTTTCTACCAATGAAAGAAGCAGCTGTTTGTTTTCTCCACTGTGTTGACAGATGAGCTTCATCTTCAGGACAGTAAATCCTGCCTTCATCAGTCGTCAGGTTTCCCTGCATCCTGTTCAGAGTGTTTGACAGTCACACCTGTCTTTGCTAACCTGACAGATGGAAACACATCGGCCTGTTTGAGAGCCAGTGAGGACAGAAAGTTGAACAACGCCCTGTGTAAGCACATCAGATGCTGTGATGTCAGCTCCATGCTGGTGCTGTCGTTCTGTCGCAACGTGGTCAGTGCATCTCCACCACCATCGTCAGATGTGCAAGTCTTCATGTCTGTGTTTGCATCTCACTCAGGACTCTGAGGACAGGTCTGACTCCAGTTCACCTCTCAGTGCCTTTCTCTGTGGCGTCCCCCTGAGGAGGTCTGTGTCCTGCTGCGTGTCCACGTCTATTATACACCACATCCTTCATGTCACCAGGGGAAAATGGCGACCAGAACCATGAGTTAAACTGAGGAGCACGGTGAAGATGCCCCCTCCACCTGTGCTAAGGTTGTGGAGTTGCAGTACCACAAGTGGCCACAGGGGCTGACTGCGGTGCAACATTGGTCGTCACCACTATGATGTCAAAGCAAGTCTCCATCATGACGTGGGACTTGCAGAGGTTGACGCAGTACTCCAGATCTGCTGTGGCCTGAGCCAGAGCCTCCAGGTACTCCTGGGACTCCCGGTCCAGGTCCTGGTCCACGTCGACTGGAAGAACACAGACAGGGACAGAGAGGTCAGTGTTTAATAAAGGTGGGTCAGCGCCGTTAGTACAAACTGGGACTCAAGATATTTGACTGCATTAAATCAAACAAATCTATGGAATATTTCCACCCTTTAGTATGAAAACAATATTTAAGCCTTTATATGCAGCTGTTTACTTGTTTATTTTCTGTTTATTCAGAGATTTTCAGAAAGAGTGACACTGGTTTGAACAGGAGTTGTATTGTAAATGTTCTAGGACAGTTTTTATAAAAAACTAGTTGACTTTGTCAACACAGCAGTAAATATGTGTATCTGAATGTACAGAGTGTTTGTGTAGCAGAGGTATCGTATGTACAGTACATGCTGATTCAGAGTATTAGTAATGTCAGTATACATATTTATAGTGCAACATGAAATCAGTTCATTTCCTGCCCCTATTGTCCCCGTTTGTTTTACTTGGGACATGGACGCACTAACTTTAGATCCAGCGACTGAGCTACAACCTCAGCCCTGTTTTTAAGACTATTTGCTGCCATGTCGTCACAGTGTCTCCACCAGCAGCAGCAGACTGAGCAGCGAGCAGCTCCCGTGCAGTGTCCCAGTGGATGCAGCCGGATCGCTGAAGGCAACGTAATGAGACTCAGGATCCTCAGGCAGGTTCTGCAGCCTTGTCTCCTCTAGGTTCTCACTTGTTTTGTGGCATCAGAGATGTACGGGGAAGTGTGAGTCAGCCTCAGGCAGGTTCTGCAGGTATAAGGAACTCTGTGCTGTTCCTGCTGGTCAGTTTTACCAAGGCAGTTCGATCTTTGAGCAGCCGTTTATCAACTAGATGGAAAGACTTCAGGTTTGTGGCGTCCTCCAGGGGATTCATGTAAGTCAGTATAATGTCCTCCTAAGTGAAGGAAACAGGCCTGTGTGAGTGTTGACAGGACTCTGTATCTTTGCTGTCTCCTAAGGGGACACACAAGGTGATTCATGAGCTCCGACCACGAGCCTCTGTTCTGGCAGCCAATAAGCATCCGAGCTGCTTCTGAGAGGGGATAACCCCTGGGGCGGTTTATCTTTGCAGTCTGCTCCTCTCCAACCACACACCGTGGCTCTGGAACACCCCAAGCTGCTTCTTTGTGCAGCAGATCCAGAAATAGAAGCATAATGGAGGGAGCTGAGCTGCAGAGGACGAGATTTGGTGAAGCTTCGGGCTGCACTGAGCTGGAAACACCGACTATGTTTGGGGTCAGGAGCTGCTCAGTGCACTTGTCTGCTTTGTGCTGTGATAACAGAGGAGGCAGCTGCTAATTCTGCTCAGGAGCTGAATGCGTTGCAGAGAGGAGCAGACCAGGCCTGAACACAGACACAGTGAACACTCTGCCTCCTGTTCAGGTCAGACAGCTGCACACATCTGACTGTCAGCGTATTGGAGGAGCAGGTCTGAACTCACATGCGAGTCCTGCCGTCAGAACGTGGCCTTTAATGGTCAATAAAACAGCCACAGTCAGGGGATTCGCTCCCAGCTGAAGTCAGTCTGCTCTGTTTTCATGTCGAGTTCAGCTGCTGTTTGCCGTCACCCTGGTGTTTTGACCTGTCCCTGTTATTTTAGGAAAGAGGTTTGAAAACCGCACACAGTTTCTCACTGGGCTGGGTCTCTGGCTGGTACTCACACTCTTCGCTCCACTTATGCGGATGCAGCATCAGCCGGCTCTTGGCCTCCTCCAGCTCCACCTTCAGCCTCTCGTGTTTGCTCTTCAGCTCTCTGATCAGCTGCTGCCGCTTCTCCAGCATCCTCAGCCGGGCGTTGAAGTAGAGCAGACCCTGAGGAGCAGACAGAGCCAAACACTGAGTCAAATACACCACAAACCTGGGCCGACTGGGTTCTAACCACCCAACCTGCCCCCGAGTCTGCTGCTGGATTTAATTGGGATCTAGCCAGAGAAGAAATTGGCATGAGCACTAATCTGACAGCTGTGGACTTAATCTGCAGGACAAACCGAGTAGAGGATTAAGGCCATCAGAGGATGGACAGGTGACAGAAGTGGGGGCTCAGTGAAGCCCCTCAGCTTCACTTAATTATACTGTAGGTGGTAGAAGAGTAATGAAGGGAAAGACAAGGATGCAACGCTGCAGTGCTCCCAGACTTTAATGGCACAAGTGCTGCAGGGATTATTATCTTTATGTACATTTTTGTAACTCTTCTGGCATTTAAACATAATTACACAGGGACGAGGTAACAAAGTTTGTTATCCCTAACCCAAGCACTGAAAGAGTGCATGGAAATAAGTGGGGTGGGGAGCTGACTCATATGGCGCAGTCGGCTCCGCCTGCGACACCCTCTCCTCGTATCAAAACCCATCACTGTGTATAACTGGTGAACCCTGGTAATGACATGGATGACTTGGACTCCAGCTGTGTAACTACAACACATTCACAGCTTCTATCAGCAGCGTTGTCCTGCAGACAGAAGCAGCTGAGGCTGTTTCTGCATGGGATAAAAACATTACAGGATATAAAATCCACCAGCAAACAGCAACATGGTCAGACGCTATGATCTGACATCACAACGCTGAGAGAAGCACTGACAGCGTGTTGTTGGATGTACCACACAGCAGCGATGTGGTTATCAGCCAGTTAGTCCATGAAAACTGCACAGCTGTCATCTGCAGTTCAGAAAGCTGCAGGCTCTGGTTTGTCACTACTTCACCATGAACACGTGCCTCATGTGGAAACAAACCAGTGTCCGTTCTGGTTCCTCTGGGTCACACTCAAGTGTTCGATTCATGTAGGAGCCTGGTTTATCTGGAAAGCTGCAGGGCACAGTCTGCCTCAACATTCACCGGTGGTCGGCTTTATCTGATGCTTCATACGTGCTATAGATGTTCTGTAGACATTCAAGGATAAAAAACACGAAGCCACCGATTTACAAAGGACCTCATTTCCCTGAATCTCTACAGCCGAGGAGGGCGAGCGCAGGGTCACACCAGCCACATTCATGGGAGATACTCCCGAGTGAAATGAAGTGGCAGACTGAATCTCAGCCTGCTGACCGCCAACCTTCCCCTGTTAGAAATATGACTCACCTTTTCTACATCATGGAACGGCTGCTGAGAGAGGAGAGAAACAGGACAGTCGTCAGACACGTCACACTCTGTGATGAAGTGCAGCTCATCTTCTTCTAATTGAAAATAAATCAGATGAATTGATGTCTCTCTTTCCCCTGACACACTTTTCTCTGCTCTGAGGGTTAATGATCCATGAAGACAGAGCGAGGCCAGCCTTCATCCGTCACTGTGCCCCCCCCACCCCCCAGACAGCCCTCACATCAAAGCCAAATAATAGAAAACTGTAAGTGACTCAGCCCGAGGACGGTGACGCTGTGGAGCAGACAGGCCACCACAGCGCCACCCTCCATCATTAGCTCCAGGACATTATTCAAACATACAACAGTAAAACATTAACTGCTCTGCAGACGACACCCAGCTGAGTCGGGATCATGTCTGAATGTCATGTTTACCTGAGAGAGAATTCATAAGAACTGGTGAATGTGACAAATGTTCCTGTGACTTAAGAAGAGCTGTTTGTATGACTGTGTATGAGGAGGCCCAGTGTTCGTACTATGGCCCAACCAACCGGAAACTCGCTGGTATTTAACCCCGTCCTGAGTAGATGGAGTCCAACTCACCTCTGAAGCTGTCGCGACCTCCCTCCTCCTCTGCAGCTGCTCCACGTCATCGATCTCGTACACCTTGATCTCAAAGGGCTCCTTCAGGGTGCCACCCAGAGGGGGCACGTCCACCCACTGAGCCCCCACCTTCCTGCCCAGACAGGAGGGGTCGGGGAGGGGAGCTGGGATCAGCCGCCGCCGCAGGAACCCTGCCCGAAGGAAAGAGAATACAAACATGTAGTAACGCTTCCTCATGTGGCCTGTTATTTACACAGCAGTTGTGAATCAGGTCCGAGAGAAACACCAACAGCTTCCTCCTGGTGCTTTAACGCAGTAACATGAAATGTAGCTAAGGCCAGGGGTTTATTAAAATATAAAAAGGTTTAGTATCCAGGAAGCAGGGATGTGATCAGCACGACAGATGTTAATCATTCCGTACGCTGGAAGATCTGCTGCCCTGGTACCTGCCAGTGTTCTCCTAGCGGCCGGCCGCGGCCGTGTGTGTTGACACGGCTTCATCATTTATTTTGGTTGTTTTTCTATAGATCAATTAAACCTTTTTTTATGGCTATAAAAATTGTCACTTGTGAAAGAACCAAAAGGCAACAGCTCGTGCTGGATCATAAAAGTGAATTTAGCCTGTATTACTTTTCCATCCTCTCCAGTTACTATTGAAATGATGTGGTTTATGTTTAATGCTCACATTTCACATTCAGCAACTATTTCTCAGTGTATTGATTCACACAGTGAGAGTCATAAACTCATCTCTTCTGGAGAAAATTAACATATTTATGGCTTTTCCCAGCTATCCGAGTGTGTGATGTTGGGATGAAAGCCTCTGTTCAGTCCACTATTTTCATGCCTGCAGAGGGTGGGCACCGCTGCCCTCCTCCCTGATGTTTCCCCACACAAACATATCCCTCAGCCTAGCGTTATCCTGAAAACATCCATATCCAGGCCCCATTATGTGGAGCGGCACTGGAGTGTGCTCTGCCTCATGGTGGCTGACTGGGGTTGATGGCAGCAGCGACACAGGTCAGGCAGCCCGATGCATTCACAGTCAGTGCTCGTGTGATCTGCCCGCCATCAGTCGGCGGAGCTTGGCTCCTTTCTACCTCATGAATGTTTCATGAAGCTGTTACAATTCCCGGTGTTCAATCCAACTCCAATTATCACCCACACACCCTCCCTCCCCATCCACTCCACAGCATAAACACCCCCCACATCCTTCTCTCCAGTCTGCCACTATTCCTGAGTCCTCAGTTGGAGACCGAAGAGCTGGGATAATTAGCAGTGGCTCTTTGTTTTGGTGCACGCTGTTGCTTTTGGTTTTACTCTGCAGTTATGAGAGTCAGCTCTCCGACAGCCAGTCATTAAGAATAAGACTGGGCTCTTTAGGTTGACAACATGGTGTTAAAACCTTATCAGCAGTGCAAATGGCTGTTGACACAGAACAGAGGTGGTGGTGGTGGCACTAAACCAACGGAGAAGATGAGGCAAATTAAAAAGAATGAGCCACGTCTTTGTACCCGACTACTGAAGAATAAAATAAATGACTTCATCTGACCTGTTTTTAATGGCTCCATCAATTTCAACAAGACTGCTTTTCATCGTTTAATACTTTAATTTCTCTAATCCAGAATTTGTGCCACCCACTTTCTACCCCTGCAACACAAACTCACCATTTCCTCTCTTCTTGGGGGATTTAGAAACTCTGCTCCTATTGGACGAGGACACTCCGCTCTCACTCATGGAGTCGTGTGCTGAAGAGGTGCTTCCCGTGGTCTCGCTGTCTCGGATCATGCTCTCATAGCCGCTGCTCCCCCCGCTGTGGTAAAACAGGGCTGTGCGGCCCATGGCAGGGGGCAGCTCCCCGCTGAGGATGCTGCTGTTGTCGCTGCCGTGCCCGCTGCGGTCTGAGGCCTGCGAGGTGCGGTGATCTTGCTATAAGGGGACGGCAGTGGTGTGGTGACTGGTGCCCCACTCACACTACTGGTCCCACTGTCACTACCATCATTTCCTGCCAGTCCAGGGCCCCTGCTGAGCTGTTTCTTTGGGCTCCCAGCTGCTAGCTCGCTAACGCGGCTGTTAGCTGCCCTGTTGATGGCCTGCTTCATGCCCATGATGGTGCCTCGTCCTGTCTTGACTCCTGTACCAGAGCGTACAGGGGACTTAGCAGTTGGAGGCAGGCTGGCAGTCCGTCCAGCTGAATTATCAGGGGGTTTTGGGGAAGAACCCGGGCTCTTAGAACTGCTGGAAGACAGTGTCCGAACCTTCAATCCACAAGAAACTGCTGCTCGTGAGCTGCTGCCACCTCGGACCTTGCTTGTCGTTGCAAAGACACCAGGAGAAACTTGTGACGAAGCAGATGTGGAGGCTGGAACTCCGAGCCTTGGCACTGATCTGTTGGATCTGCTGTTACCTCCTAAAGCGGCACCACTGTTCTCCCTGGACATCTCAGTCCTGTACCCAGCTAAAGTCTGACTGTCACATCTCTCCAGAGACATCAGACTCCCATAGTACCTGTAAGAATCTGCTCTGGCTCCTCGTGTCTTTAGACTTGAAGATGCCCTGGCTGAGCCATGTTCGGTTTTCAGACTGGATGTCCTGTGGCTGAATGATTCTGCCCGAAGCCTGATACCAGATTGTTCCTCTGAAGTGGATGTTTTAGGGAATGAAGACTTTCCAATGTCGCCGCTTGTTTTTAAGGCACTTGGAGACGGCACAGGCCTCGTCTTTTGTTCCTGGCTGGACTGTCTGACAGGCGGAATGGGAGCAGAGAGGTTTTCAAACCCAGACCTGGAGATCACGCTGCTTTTCTGGCCATTTGACATTTTTCCCAGAGATGCAAACCTCAGTGTACCTGTCACTGAAGCGCCCTCATGAGCCCATTTGGATTCAGAACTCTGGGGGCTAGAAACATTTCCTAGAGTTGTTGCACCTCGGGTGAATTGTGGCAGCTTGATGGGAGTATCTGCTCTCCTGCTGTTGGACTTCTCACAACCGTCCACGACCCTCTGAGCTGAAGACAACACTGGTGCCTTTGGCGGCCGAGGTACGCTGTTACTGTTCCCTCGTGGCCTCTTAGAGGAAACACTACTTGTGCAACTTCTTGATGGTTTACCTGCAGAGGGAAACTCATCCTGTCTGGGATCAAAGTGACTGGTTCCCTGAAGCACAAAGTCATCATGTCTGCCCTCCTGTCTGCTGCAGCCCATAGCTGCAGATGAAGTAGGCTTCGTTTTCCTGGGAAGACTGGAATGAGTTGCATGACTGGAGATCTGGGCTGATGCTGAAGCGTTCAGAGTACTGGCTCTCACTTTGGCAGAACCTTTGAGAGAAGCTTTGGTCGAGTCGGGGGAGGGAGGGTGCTTGGTAAGAGATAGTTTGCTTGATGCAGCAGGGTCGCTGTCCAGCTCTGAGAAGCAGATGCCACTGTCATTCAGGGAGCTCTTGATGCCATGCTGCAAAAATGTCAGTTTATGAAACATACTTGGTGAGGTCAGAGCTGATGCATTGTCTGTTGCCATGATTTGGTCCCTCAGGTAAAGCCTGCTTGTTGAAGTGCCTTCACTTTCAGCTGACTCAGCACCTACTTCACCTGACCACAAGACAGGAGATGACCGATCGTTGCTACATTGGGAACACCCTTCCTGACTGTTGGAGCCAGCATCAGCTCCAGGTCCCCCAGTTCTCTGCTGAGATGTGTAGGCATCATAGTCATCATTAATGCTGCTGATGATGCTGACAGGGCGAGAGGCGAAGGCCTGCAGAGAGCAGTCACTGCTTAAGCCGAGGAGGTTGGAAGGGCAGCCATTGTTTGGGATGAGGCTGCGTGGAAGTTCCTCTATGACCGTGAAGACAAGCTCATCCTCCCCATTCAGTTCTACAGGCTGCTGCAGTGTAACTGTAGTCAGAAAATCCCTGTCCAGGCATCTGCCTAACAGAGCTCCCTGGAGGTTGCTGAGCTCCATGGGGCACCTGCTTGTAAGAGGGGCCCTTTCCACACTCAGTGACCCCAGCGACTGCTTCACTGCTTGTTGACTCATGCCCACTGGGGGAGTCCTAGCAACAACCTCCCCAGGCTGAGGTACTGATGTTCTGGGCAAGGATGGAGGGGCTGACTTGAGTGCACCTCCTTTGAGGTAAACCTTCCCATGTGCTACAGGCTCTGAGCCTTGGGAAAATGTCCCACTGGGTTTTACCACACATGGCTGAGAGGGGGGGGCTGACAGTTTCTTCCCATCTGCACTTGTACATTTGGGAGCGTCGATGGGGCAGCCAGCTGCCGGGAATCTGGACTGTATCTTATCTGGTTTATCTGTGCATGTGGTTGGTGCACTTTCTAAGAACCTTTGGCAGGAGTCCTTATCAGGTTTGGGTGGGGCTGCTGCTGCTGCTTGTGCTGCTTTGCCCTCTGTGCTGAACGAGGCTGGGCCCTCGCTGCCATCAATGCAGTCAAGTCTCTCCTGCAGCTCTGCAAACGTGTTACACTTGAGGTGATCGCCGTCAGACCTGGGTGCATCTTTGACTAGCTTTTTGTTTAGGGAGGGGATGATGGGAACAAAGGAGGGCGGTCCCTCATTGTCACTCAGTTCGCGGTCTGAGACGGCCATCCCTCCAGGCCTAACATAGATAACGGTGTCGCAGGAGTGTTCACTGCTGGATGAATAATCCGGATCACTGGAGAGCATGAGGGGCATGTCTGGGTCCAGGGCCACGATGTGAGGGTGGAAGGGTCGAAGGTGAGGAGGATGACAGGATGGGCCTTCCTCACAGGAACTCTCCCCCCCTGATGAGCTGGAGGCATGCTGCAGATAAAACAGAAACACAGAATTTACATAACCAGAGAGACTCCAACCACAGACACTGTGGGCTAGGTTCAAATTAAACTCTTTATTTAATTTTAGCTCTTATGTAACAACCGATTAACCCCTAACATCTCAGTATGCTCTTTATATTTGTCCAGTATTAAATTCTGAGTTGTGAATTTGTTCTTCAACATGGTATAGTTCTCTCTACATGTTCTTCTTGATCTGGCCCAGAGAAAAATGTTCAATATTTTCTGTGCTCCACTGAATTAAATTTCTTATCAGTCAGGTTTCCCCGATTCAGCCCGAGGTACGTTGGTATATCTGGGACTGTGGGTACAGAGGATGTCAGTAAGTCCCACTCCTCCAAACAAGTTTTTCATTTACAGAAAGTCACTGCACCCCACCGTCTTTTCCTCCCTATATTTTATACCTGTGGAATAAAATAGAGGTCAAATTTAGTTTTTTAGTTTTCTTTCAAATACTGGTGGTTCTGGTGTGGGAATGTTTTAAACTCGAGTCTGTGTGCTGGACAGGAACAAGCTCATATGGGATTTCTAAACCTTGAACTTTCAGAGCTCACATTTCTGACGTCCTGTGTACCAGCTGTACTTGATCCTGTAAGTGTCTGTCTTTTAAAAGGCCTGAACAAACTCCCTCCAGTACCGGTGAACAGAAAAACATCCCATTAAAACTTCATTATCACAGAAATATGTTGTGACAAAAACATTCAAACTTCTACTCAGCTCAAGTTGGAATTAACTGGCAAAATAAAATCCCCAGACTCCCTCAGTTCAGCTGATGAAGCCCAGCAGACCTATCTTTGGTCTTCCCCAAGCTGAACCAGAGGTCCTTGACCTCGCTGAGCTGCAGAGACCAACCCTGAATAAACCCTGAGCTACCTTGGACTTCTTCCTCACGTGGTGGATGCGGGAGGCCAGCTGCACTGTGGTCAGCGTCTCCATGTAGTTCGCCGGGGAGTCGGAGATGTGGGCGATCATGGTGGTTTGACAGTTGATGTTGCCCAGGGATTCACTGAGCAGCATGGTGAGCTTGCTGTCCCTGAATAATACATCAAGACAGATCTCGTTAGAAAAAATAAAGAGTAAAGATGCACCACAGACGTGAGAAACCTCGCAGGATCCCAGAATCAATCATGACACCAACACCTGGCAAAAAGAAACAGGAAGAGTCTCTGGTTTCATATTAGTGAAGCCCATTTTGAAGCACACGCCACGTGATGGAGGGATGTGTTCGTGAAATCCTGCCTTCAGAAAGACCCAGAGCGCAGCATCACGTTTCATTGAAATACTACAATCCCAGCCTTTTCTACTTTATTTAGTCCAAACAATCTTTTTCTAGGTCACAAGCTTTTTGCTGCCTGGCTCAGTAATTTCACTATAAATGTGTTTCCACTGAACCGTTTGACACAAATTTTGGAAAACTGGAAGTGAATCTGTGTGTTTTCATCATCTACCTCCATGTGAATAGATTCAGGAGGAGGTTACCTGATAACTGAACACTTAGAGATGGACCCCCCCAACAAGGACCCCTGTGTAGATTTGGAAATTATAAAAGAGCATGAAATCAGATGGAAGTGAAACAAATGATGCCAAACAACAACAGCTTAAAAATGAGCCAAAAGTGGGACAAAGTTCCCAGACACAAGCCTGAGGACAGAGACGGCAGTCGACAAACCAGCCAGGCTGCATAACAAACACCCAGAGGACTGACTGAGCAGCATTACAGTGATTTATTCATCAGACTAATCAACCATTTCAGATCGGCTGAAACCTCATTAAAAATGCATTAACGTCTGTCTGCCTGGTTCGTACGCGTTTCCCCTCTCAGGGATGTACAGGCACCCTGACCTTTGACCCCTGCTGGTTCATTAAAACGCCCCAAGTGAGAGCCCCTCATACCTGAAGGGAACGTGCTCGGCCCCGTTGGTGAGGGCGAGGATGACGTTTCCCAGCGCAGACAGAGACAGACATTGACCTCCACCCCCCTCTCTGGTCCTGCTGATGTCTGTCTCACAGCTCCCCAAATCCAACAGGTGGAGGCGACTCCGACCAGACACTGAGACAGAGAGACGATGTTTTTAAAAGACGGCGTACAGGTGTGCACGTAGTTTGTTTAAAGCTTCGCCAGGAAATTGATCCTTTTATAGACAAAGCAGCAATTGAGGGCCATTTTAATAACTGATAAGAATTTATCAAATAAAAACAAACATTAGCTGTCACAAGACAAGAAGGCGTCGTTTTCAACCTTCTGCTCTTTATGACATCACACTGACCTTGTACATAAAGTGTGAGAATCTTGGATAAGTTTGTGTCTTGGTTAAATGTGAAAAAATGTTTGTGGACCCTGGGCTATATGACAGCTGAAGCTATGAATCTGATTCTCTGAGTGAACAGGTCACTGACGGACTAGTAGAACCTGCTGAGAGCGGCTCAGGGAACCGTTTTATACAAGCCGAACACTGCAGGACACAGAGCCTCATTAGCCACACAGAGTTATTCCAGCCGTGGACAGAGCAGCAGTGAATCACTAATAGCTGTGGAGCCGCCTGTGCTGTCACAGGTAGACGGGGGTGGAGGTGATGCTAGTGCAGCCTCTCTGCTGGTTAATGCTCTTGTGGAGCACGCTGGCAACTATACGTGAAGCTAATTAGCAGCTACGCTCAT
>NW_018128497.1:14635-33182 GCF_001952655.1 Monopterus albus
GAAAGAGAGCTAATCGCTAACAGCTGCACAGCTGCACGATCGCCGATTTCCTTCTTGTCTGAGAGATCGACATCTATAACCTGCGACTCTTCATCAAGCTGCTGTTGAACTGCTGCTGATGGTTATGAACTGTGCAGGTCTGATGGTGGAAGTTCACTTTGTGGTCACATTTCTTCACAGAAGAACACAGAGGTCAGCATTTAGAAGATCTGTTCACTGGGCTCACATAAGCTACATCGTGTTCAGCATTAGAATCTGATTTAGGCTTCACCGTGTCGGGTCAGGCTGAGCACTAATGTCTCCATGGGAATCAGACAAGGCTCCACTTCATCTACACCACTTATCTGTAATGGAGCCAAAAGTCAGGTTTCATTTGGCATTTGTACTGTAAAGCCTACCAGGGTCAAAGCACAGACGTGGCTGTAAACAAAGGCCACATGCTGCTCCGCCACGTGATGTCTTATGGGAAAAATGAGTGGGACGCCTACTCTGCAACCTGTGTCATATGTGAGCATTTTGACAACTGATATCAGGTTCTGTTTGCGCACACACACACACACACACACACACACACACACACAGACACACACTTTTGGCCTTGTTGCTCTTGTCCAGTCTCTCCTCACACACTTTTAGCCTTGTTGCTCTTGTCCAGTCTCTCCTGATACAGGTGCAGAGTAAACAGGAAGTGCGAATTCTTCTGGGCCTCCTGGCCACTTGGCATCTGGCTCTTACTCCTCGCTAACAGCGCGGCGTCCAGGAAGAACGCTGCTTGCTCTGCACTGCTCACCCGAAGCTCCGTCTGGTTCTGCAGCTGATGGAGAGAGAAAGACAGAATGAAGCATGGAAAGGCTCTGAAGCTTCTATTACTTCCATCTGCAGAGTCTTCATCAGACAAAGATAAAGGTCACAGGGGCCAAGAACAGGGAGGAAAGGGGAGAGAAGAAATCACCTCATAATAATAATAATAACAAAATAGAGCAGCAGGTCACTGCACATAAAAGTGAAAACTAGCTCAGTAGTTCTGGGTTCAGAGCTCGAGGCAAAATGCACCAAGGGGCTAAACTCTGAGGCCAATGCTCGCCAGTGCTCATCAGCGCTGGGCCGTTGCCGACAGCACCGTCACTGCCCACAGTGAAAAATGCCTCCAACAGCTACAGCTCATTTCAGATGTAGCTAATTAACTTGACGGCAGCAGGTTTGTGTGTCTGGACTCGAACAAAGATCATGTGTGAGAGAAGGAGCATCACTCTGTAACGGACTCAGTGTCTCTGTAGTTACTGCAAGTTATTGTAGGTCCAACGTCAGATGTGTTTGAGTCAGTGCGTCAATTTACGTTTCTGAAGACATCTCATCTGGAAAGAAAAACGAGGTGACGAGTTTCCCAGAGATAAACGGAGAGAGAGATAAGACAGAATGGGGTCTGATAAAAGAGGTCTGCAAAATGTGGAGACAGAAAGAAAATTAAAGAGAGAGGAGATGAACCGTGGCAGACAGAGGGAGCCAGGGGAGATAAACCCCATGGACTGAGACTGAGGGAGGAGGTCAGGACTAATTGGACAGAGCTGAAGTCCCTGGGGTGAGGAGGGGTCAGAGAGGAGAGGAGATAAGGACGTCTGAGGGAGAGGAACCTGGTGAAACACTAGAGAATACTCAGATGTCCCAGTTCTCAGCACACGTCCTCACCACGTCACCATCCAGGTTCTATAACGTTCTAAACACTCAGCTCTGACCATGGAGTGTACTGTATGTGTACACTCTGGTTTTAAGTCGAGAAATTAGCTCCCTGTCCACATTTTAGAGGTCACATTTGTTTTAGGTGAATCTCAGAAGCAAAAACGAAAGTGCTCCTCAGGTCAGAGTCACATTAAATAATAGCTCCATGAACAAAGGTGACTTCATGATGAATTCACTAAGGGATCATTCTGAAGAATCAGAGCCGTATCACATCAGTCACCTGCTAATGCACAGTGTTATGGTACGTGTACATACAACGCACTAGGACACAGTAGTAATACGTGACATCAGGGCGGGATGCTTTCCTGCTCTTTGTGTTGCATTATGACCTGCTGAGGTTGTTATGTTATTACTCTGAATGGCTTAGCACTGTGTCAAGGAAGGAAGGACCCGGGTCATGGACCGGGTCCATTTCCACATGCACATACAGGAAACAGGGATTTGCTTTAAAAATCTAGTCACTCTGCAGGTGAGATGGTGTTTTCCCTCAGCCCACCTGGGATCCACAGACGGGGTCTTCTCTCAGAGACACGGCAGGGCCCGAGATCTCCTGCTGGCCCCCAGAGGAGGTGGCGAGCTCAGCCAGGAGGTCGGTGAGCGTCTCCTCCTGGCCGGAGATCTCCACGGCCGACACCCTAACAGAGGAACGGGCTCCAGCCTTTTGTTTACGCTCCTCGATCACTTTGAAGAGCCAGGAGATGGCGGTCGGCGCCACACCCAAACTCTGGGTGGAGCTGTCCCGGCCAATCATGGTGTAGGTCTTACCTGGGGGGGGCGGGGTCAACAATAATCAATTATGGCTTATAAAAAACATTAAAGCCAAGTGTGTGTGGCTGTGTGTGTGCTGCTACCCAGGTTAGCATGCCCGAAGCAGAAGATGCAGCCGTCCGCTCCATTCACCACTGACTGGATGACCTCAGCCACCGTCCCCGAACACACCTCGGCCTGTCAGGACAGAGATCCACTCAGAACCATCCAATCACATTACAGTTGTGTTGGGCTGTGTTCTGTTACGCCATGTGTGACATGAAGGAACAGAACTGGATATGACAACAGAATAACATGATGCAGAACAACTAGAACCTGTCAGAATCCTCGTGTCACAGGTAAACAACACAATCTCAGGGACCTTGTGTGTAACTCTACCAGGTACAGTCTGAACCACGAGGAGCCTGTTCCTCTGTTCTGAAGCTGTGCTGTATGAATCCGTCTGTGGAGGTCTGCTCCTATCACAGATATCTCTGACAGATACCATCACTCACACTGGTCCACCTCCCCGCTGTCTGTCTCTGGGGACAGCTGACGTCTCTCTGATGAAGAGCTCACACTGTAGCACATGCCTGGAGTTTCTACTTTTTTTTATCAGAATACAGTATGTTCATTTTAATCTCTGACTGGCAAAGTAAGTGAAACTGATCAACCTGAAGAATGAACCTGTTATTGATAATACCAATCACAGCTTGTGTACACGGGTCCGGTCTCACCTGTGAGGCATCCTGGGAGAAGATAGTGTCGAAGGTAAAGGTCTTCGGTGGGGAGGCCGGGGACCTTCTCTGGGCAGCGCCGCAGTGTCCACCGGCCGACGTCTCACACACAGTGAGCTGATTCTTTCTGCCGTCAACCTTCAGGAAGGACATGGACTCAGAGGACTCGCTGTTGTGGACCGAACAGATCCGGACCATCACTCTGACCTGGAGATAGACAGGAAGACAAGATCAGACAGGAAGAATGACTACGCTCCAATCAGGCACTGGACTTATCAATAACAACCAATAGATACACTCCACAGAGCCCAGTGAGGAGGAAATGGCTGATCAAGAGATTCATGAGGAGATCACATGAAACTCCAGCAGCTTTTACCATGTGAAACTTGCAAGTTCATCACAGTCCTCTGTCGTGGTGCACTTTTCATCTCATAGTAGTCATGTTGTGGTGTTTTGCCAACCATGACCACCCTGTGGCCCCTGGGATTACTGGGACCCAGTAACACAGGGTCTCCTTATAACTACCTTTAACCATTTTTAATTTGAAAGAAAACCTTTCAACTTAACTGTGAGTGGGAGTGAACAATGCTTTGTTCACTGTTCACACAAGTCCAGAGTTTCACCCTCTGCCCTTTGATAACTGTGTGTGTGTGTGTGTGAGAGAGAGAGAGAGAGCTCTGCTGCTTCACACACATCAGCAGGTGGTTTTCTGTGAAACCGAGTGTTGGAGCAGCGACCGACAGCTACGTCTGTCCTGCTGCAGTGTCTCTGAGCGCAGAGCAGCCAGTTGTTTGTGTGGCTGTTTCTGACTCTGATGAGTTTTTATTGGTCTGTCACAGAGCTGCTGAGTCGGCGCTTGTGGCAGTCAGGAGGTCAAGTTTAAAGCCAATAACAATCTGAGACGCAGCAGTTTTATATGTGTGTGCTGTAGCGAGCCAGCAGAGCAAATCATCACTGCAGAGGCAGACAGGAAGCGGCCCAGCTCCAGTCTGACAGCTGATGTACTGCAACCTTACAATATGCAACGCCTTCACGAGACCGAAGACGGTGTTTGATTGAGACTTTTCCGACACCAGCCGCCTGCGTATTCACCAGCTAGTCCTGATAGAGTGAGAGCCGCTTCAGTCCAGCTGAAGCTCTCTCGCCCACGGACACAGCTCCAGGGTCCACAGTGAAGAGACTGGTTTTAATTTAACCTCCCAGTATGTCTTCATTAAGTGCTGTTTGTTCAGTGATGAAGAGCAGGTCTGAATGTTAATGAGAGAAAAGAGGGCGACCAGCGTTCACAGTGGGCTGCTACACTATCTCCTCTTGCTTTTAATGGAGATTAAAGAGTGGCCTGAGACTACAGTGTTCAGCTTTAAGCTTTGCTGATGAGAAGATGTGAACAGTGACACAGAAACTGTTGGGTCAGATCAACTGAAAGGAAATTACTAAGGGTGGGAAGGAAGCAAGAATAAGGAATTAAAGGAAACAAAGGGGAAATCAAATGGCTGAGGAAACTGAGGTAGGAAGCAAGGAAAAGTGAAGTGAGACTGAACGACAAAGGAAAAGGAAAGAAGGTGACAGAAAGAACCGAGTGAGAAAAGGTAAAGATGAACAAGAAAAGAGATTTTATGAAAACAAAGTAAATCTGGTCCTAAAACAGTTAGAACCTGCTCCTCGTGTGAACTTGATGACAAACTGAACGTAAATGTGCCTTCCTAGTGTTATTGATCAGTATTATCTCCTCCTACTGGTGAAACTGGTCAGAAACCAGTGGTGCGTCTTCAGTGTGGCGAAGCCGCCGTGGTCGTCTCAGCTCAGTCCATCAGTCCGTTCACCAGGGCGTCACTGGGGGCTGTTTCCTCTGCTGCAACTAAAAACTGCCTCACACTTTACGACCAACAAGCTTCAATAAAAATGGGTGGGGGTGGGGGGGTGGCATCCCTCTGCCCAGATCTGATCTCAGAGCAGCCTTCAGATCTCTCTCAGTATTCAGGGGTCTGGGCTGCAGTGGAAATCATCCAGACCCGCTGAAGGGCTCATTCTGCTGTCTGACCAGGAGAAGTGTGTGATGCTTGTCAGCTCCACTGCATCAAAACTGACAGAAAACATCCCACCGCATATTTTCACCCTGTTCAACGCCGGGTTCATTTACATTTCACGTCCACTGTGACACAACCGTCTCTGGCCTCAGGAGACAGGAACAATAAGCTGCCAGAAGAAAGTGGATGTGCACTTTCTCATTTGAACTTTTAGCTGTAAAAAAAAACAAGCTGACCCAATTAAAGAAGAAACTTCAGTGACTTGAATCAGGAGGTTCAGTGTTTCACAGGAATCTCCTCCGTTTATTTTATCCTTTATCTTTACTTTTATTGTATTCATGCTGTTGAAACCGTGTCTCTGCCATTTGCCAAGCAGCTGGACTCTGATCTCCTGCAGGGCATTCTGGGTAACAACATGACAGCTTACCTTCCCCATCACCGGTGTGTCCTTGACCTTTGACCTGGCCCGGAGGAGGCATGGTGGGACGGCTGGCGGGCAGAGTTGCAGGGCCCCGCTGAAGCCCCTGCTGTATAGCAGGGGCTCTGGGGCCTCACCGGGCGAGGAGGGGGGCTCGGGCTGGGGCTTCTTCCTGCGGGACAGACTGAGTTTCTGAGCCGCCCTGAAGAGGAAACACATGAGACAAAGACTCCGTTTCAGTTGAGTTGACTGTCTCTGAACCTGCTGGAAGCCTCTGAGACCACATCACTTCCTCAGGCCGATCTTCTACTGACGCCACCTCTCAAAACAAACAGCACATCGGCATCAAAACGCCCTGTTCCACATGATGCTCTGTCAGGGTCCTTCTGCACAGTTTATCCCACAGTATTTACCACAAATCGCTGTGTCTAATGTGTCGAGGATGTTGCATGAAGTTTTACAGGCCTGGTTTCTGCAGAAGTCCTGAAAGGGACATGGGGTGACACAGTTTACAAGACAAAAGGCCTGCTTTGTCATAAAATACTCACACCATCTTCAACGCTATTCATGATCTCTGTTAAATTAGTGTGAAAACTGTATTCTGAGGTTTTCATTCTACTTTGCAAAGAGCAACCTGCCTGAATTTCACCATGTGCTGATGTCGTGTGACTGCACAGAGATTTGATAGATCTGCACCTCGCACCATCAGGGATCAGAACAAAGATGAATGTGTGTGGACGCCTGGCACTGTCCCCAAACGTTGGACTCAACATGTGCTGAGCTCCACCAGCCAGGTTTCAGCTGTGTAGTAAAAGATTTATGGAAACAAGAGCTGTGTGGGAAAATACTACATGAATTTAAACAAGGACATACGGTAACTTCCCCTGAGGATGAGGAGAAGTGTCCCCTCACTGTCACTGTTTCAGGCCGATTTTCCTCCTAAGCGCTCTGGTCTTGTCCTCTGCCTGCCCACACATTGTCCCTCAGTCCAGGCTCTGAGCTGAGAGAAGCGTCTCACAGTGAGTACGTGGTGACCTGGTTTCTACTGTCTCATGGTTGTATGCCGTCTTAAAGGAATATCTGCACACACCACTCGTCTATGTAGCGGTTCATGCTGCAAAAAGGTGAATTTCTTCAAACATCACAATCAGTGGGTTTAAAGCCTTGAGAAGGAGGAGGAGAAGAAGAAGAGCAGCAGCACTGGATCAATGTGGGGTCGATGAGGCTCAAACTCAGCTCTGACAACATTTGAAAAGGAGTCTCCGTGCACTCCTCCTCCTCTTCATCCCCCCATCCTCCTCCTCTTCCACTCAGAGAGCAGAGGGTGTAATTACAGCCTCTATGAAGGACAGGAGAGCACAGCCTGAGGGACTACGCTCAGTGTTTAGTTGTGTACTTCTGCCAGGGCAACCTTCATCACCAACACACTGTGGCAACACACACTGTGGCAACTCAATTATATCTGCTGCAAGGTGAACGTGCGTGTTGCTAAGGTGCTGACAGCAGACAGCACCTGAGCTCCTACAAAATCTGCCTCCTCATTTCAGCTCATGTCTTTTTCTCACCATTACATTGTTAAACTACATTATCTGGCCAAAAATATGTGGACACACCTGTGGTAACACTGGGTGTGTTATTTTTACAGTTAAACAAAAATCCCCAGCGTATGTACAGTACGTTGCATCATGACTACGACAGATAAAGACATTTAAATCAAAATGCACATCGAAGATTAACAAGTTCTTCACAGGCTGCAGTTCAGCTGGTATCAGCGGTAGCCGAGTCGAGTCTGCGGGTTTGTCAACAAGCAAAAACAGCCAGAGTAAACCCGGTCACCACCTGCTCTGCCACACAGTGAAACTGCAACACCATTTAAAGGTGCAGTGTGTAAGATCTATCAGAAACAAGCTACAGTATGCATACTTATGTTTTTATCCATGTGTTAATCACCAGAAAATAAGAATAGCTGCATTTTCTTTATCTTAGAATGAGCCTTTTATATCTACATAGGAGCAGCTCGCCTATCGTGATAAACCACACAGTGGCTCTAGAGCGTGACTGTCGCGTTTTCACCTTGAAGTAGCAGCTGGAACTTGTAGGTGCTTGGAAGACAGAGAAAAAATAATGTTCGAAACAAGACTAAGATTATAGTTTGAAGAAATGGAGCATCATAGTTAGTTGCACTTTAACACAAGAAAGACTGCGTGAATCCCCGTTGTCAAAGAAGCAAAAGGCATTAAGAAACGGGACAGGTGACGGCACAAGACGAAGATAAACGCTGGTGTGGCCTTTCTCAGACGGAAATCCTGGATGAGGGACAAATGTTTCCAGAGTGAAGCTGAAGTCACCCGTTTTCTGCTGGACAGGTAATTTAGATTTCCCCCAGTGAAGCTGAAGTCACCTGTTTTCTGCTGGACAGGTAATTTAGCCTAACAAGTTAACCTGAATGCACGTTTTTGACTGATGGCTTTAGCTGGAACATGGCCAGTGCTGCGGGCCAGTGAGCCGCTGTTAGCTTTAGCTTGGTCAAGTTGGTCGCACTTGTGTTCCCAGTGCACAATTTGTCCTACATTTACAGTAATCACTGTGAGGGCAATTTAACGTGATGCAATCTGCAACCTCATCACGAGATGTCACTAAATCTCACACACTGCACCTTTATGATTGTAACACCCCCATTTACATGACTGGTCATTAGTCTGGTGACGTATAAGCAGAGGAGGCGTGAGAACAGTAGAGCCAGCCTTCTCCGATGTAACAGCGGAAGGTAAATCAACAGCAGCAAATTCACTTCTGGTGGAGCTGAAAGCTATCAACAGCAGTAAATTCACTTCTGGTGGAGCTGAAAGCTTTCACTGTGAATGATACAGACAGATGCTGAGGGGGACACACATCGTTTGTCAAGCTACAGATTCAGGTCCTGCTTCATGTGAGACAGTGAAGTCGCATGAATAATGTGACTGTAATAAATGTCACAGCATCAGTGGGACAAACTGTTGAGTCGGACAGTAGGAGGAGACCTCAGAGACTTGTGAACAGGCCAGGAACTTGCAAGGGTATGAAGATGCAACCTGGATTTATGATGAGGCCGCCGTGTTATTTTACAAGCTAACATTAAAGTTAACACTCCCTTTGCTCCGTGAGTTAAGTTGTTTTATGAGACAGTCTGGCCTACACCTGGTTGTCTGTGCTGCTTTCACCACCAAGCACATTTCTTCCACTGCCTTTCATCCTTCCACTGATCAGCGCCCTTAGATTTATATGAACCCCTGACACCAGTGAAATGTAACTGTGGGGAAGAAAAACCAATAAAATGACATATGAATCTGTGCAGACAACGCAGATACTCACAGTTCCCTCCAGTCCATTATGTGCTCAGAGGTCTTTGCCTTGAAGAGGAACCTGGTACAGACTTTTTCTCATGCTCATTCAGCATCGTAAAGAACCAGATTTAGTCCGACAAGAGGAATAATCACAACCATAAAGCAGGGAAATCTGATGAATACCATCAAGGCCGAGTGGTGACAGGGAGCAGCGCTGAAATCTGTGTTTGATGGAGAAACATGGCAGCAAATAAATCAGCATGTGGAGCCAGAGGTGGTTCAGAAAATGGAGGATTTCAGGACAAAAGGAGTCCGAGATGGCTTGTCATCCAGAAACTACAGCGTCAGGCAGCTTCACTGGGGTTTTCAACGAGCTGTGGATGAGATGAGCCAAAATATTAAAAAAAAATGTGTGTAGCAACAAGCATCCAAAGGTATCCAGTCAGAATCCATCAGTACCTGCTGGAGAGTCTGTGGAGAGATGTTGACAGTGATCCAAACTCCCTTTAGTCCAAATAACCTTTACCATCTTCAGCTGTATGAACCAAGTGTTTACATACCAGGAAACAGTTTGTTCATCCAGATGTTTCTGGTTTCCTGAAGCATTCTCACCAGCCCTCAGGACATTTGGTTTTCCATGAAGCTGATAAATCCGTTCCTCAGAGCTTCTTTACATAATGTGACAAACTGTAAAACATTTCCTTAGCGTAACTGTAGCCTGTCATTCAACCAGTAGGTTCTCCCCAAACTCCTCAGGTAATTTGTTTAACCAGGTTGCATTTGATATGTCAATAAAACTATTTGTGGCTCCTCCAACAAAAAGCCAACTCTCCCTTTTCCTTTGTAAAATGATATTTAGGTGACATTCCTATGTACACTCGACACTGACCTTCACAGAGCTACTCAAACATCTGTCAACGAGCGTCCAGAGGAAGTGACTGTAAACTGACATCTGGGTGCTTACGGTCACTGTCAGGACCTTCTTCATTAGTCACAACGACTCCTACCACTGCTTTAAAAAGTTCAACAGTTCCAGTAAACTGATCGGTACCTGTAGAGTGATGTCTCCGCTTAACAAATGTGTTTTCTGAGATGTTGCAGTTTGTCAATCAAACAAGTCCACAGTCCAAATCGACCCTTAAATTGTCAGCGCGCCAACCCTCCCATGCTTCACTCGCGTCACACGTTATCATCTGAAAAGTGGAATTTAGGAGCATCTCTGTATTTTACAATCGACGTAATTCGTATCACTTAAACTCTGGTTTGTCCGACTGGCTCCAGCTCCGTTCTTAACAAATGCCTGAGACACTGTGTGTGTGTCCTGCCCCTCTGTGACTCCGGCGATCCTCGGTACAGCCAGGTCTTGTGGGCATTCTCACAAAACTCCTCAGGGGGTTTGTTTAGAACAATCCAACAGGTTTCAGATCTGCCAAATGCCCAGTGTCACGTGATCCTTCACAGCCAGTAAACTCGCCCTGCATCCAGCTTCCTGCAGTTTCATCTCCAACATGAACTCTGGGGCATCACCCGCCATCCATGTGCAGCTCATACTGAAGCACGATGAAACACAGTAAACAGAGCCCTGCAGTGATTTGTGGAGGTCACTTCAGTTAAACACAAAATTCTTCTGGCTCCGTCACCGAGGATCTGACAGTTGGATCCTTTTTGACTCCATCCTTCCATCCGACAGCCTCCAGCAGCCAAACACTGCACCAGACCTCCACCGGCAAACCCACGACCTAAATCTCTGTCCTGTTCCTCCACCTCTTTTTGTTCCACACATGGACCTAATCGGTCACTTCTGCCTCATTCCTTTCCTCTTTCATCCACTCTTTTCTTCTTGTTCTTCTCTCCTGGCTGAATCTTGTCATTACTGAACTGCCTATTCCACCGCCCCAACTCGCTCTGTCCGTCAGTGGACTTCCTCTCCCACCTACCTCGCTTGTTTCTCTCCTATTTTCTGTCCTCTTGCTCTTCCCATCTCTTTTCTTTTTCTGCTGCTCTTCTCTTTTCCTCCCACTTTAACTCTTTTTCTCTCCTTTCCTTGGCCTTTTCCTCTGTTTCCTCCTTTTAACCTTCCCGTTCTGGTCCGTCTATTTGACCTCTTTTTCTCCCTGATTTTCCTTTTCTCCTTCCTCCACCTCTCCTTTCGCCCTCTCTTCTCTCCTGTAGCTCCTCAGTCTGTTCCTGCAGTATCGCAATGCTTTTCCTCTCCACCCCTCCCTCCCTCCTACTCCTCAAACTCCAGGAGAGAGAGATGAAGGGAAGCAGCAGCAGCAGAGGAGGGATACAGGAATAAAAACAAGAGGAATGACTGAGTGAATGAGGAGCGGGTGGATTCCTGCCTCCCGCTGCTGCTGCTGTTGTTGCTGGGAAACACTGGCAATGCTCCAGCCTTCCTCTCCTCCCTCTGTCTGTCCGTCTACCCCGCTCACCTTCCTCCATCTCTTTTTCCACAGCCCCGCCTCCTCGCTGTTTCAACACACGGCAGCCGAGAAAACAGTTGATCGCCCCACTTGATCCCTTCATTCCTGTCTCTCTCTCACACACACACCTGACATGCTGTATGAATAGTGCATGAGATGACAGACACCCCCACTGCAGGACTTCAAAGACAGTAGTGTGTGTGTGTGTGTGTGTGTGTGAACCTGCAGGTCTCGACCAGCGACACCCAGCACAGATTTGCTGACAGAACCAGTTGATTAAGAGCAAACAGTAGAAATGAACCTTATAATGAAGAAAAATAGCCTGTGGTCAGTCTCTGCTGACTTAAGGTGGGGGGAGCACGTAACGGCCGTCAAGCTGATTACGAGCAGGATTTGGTTGTGATGAGTGACGGGACCCAGTCGAGCCGAGTTTGCCCCAGTCTGGGTCAGTTGGCAGATAAATTCATGGAGGTGTGACTGGAGTCTTCAGGGACATTCAGCACCAGAAAGACTTTTATGTACTAGCTAAACACAAACAGGTGAAGGCTGAAGGACAGTGAGGAAAATGGACTGATAAAGTTCACTTCCTGCTGGAGACTTTACGGTCCATGCTGTTGGCACCTCTCCATCAGGGATCTGACCCAGACTTTGAGCCTTCTCTTCTCTGTTGTCACTGTCAGCACTGGAAACAGTGCCAGTTGGTTGAATCCGTATTAGTTTTGGTACCAGGACACGCGGTGTGATCTTACCGGGGTCTGTCTGCTGCCAGGACTTCCGGATGTTAGGGACAGTTGTTGAGTGTGTCGCCAACGGTGTGGTCAGGGTCAGGAAGAGATGGTGGGTTAAAACACTCAGTGACGACATACAGTGTTTCACACCGGGCTTGAGCTCCTCTCTCCTGTCTGATGCCTTCTGACCCTCCATCTGTAACGAATAGCCTGTCTCCTCTGAGTTCAGCCAGTCATCAAGTGTGCCCCTCGTGTTAAATGAATGTGGTTCATCTGTGCTCTGATCTACATTTACATGTTATGAAAGCAATAATTTTATGAATAAAATATGTGAGAATGAACATTTCTTGTACAACTAAACATTTGAATCAACCTAAAGACTCGAGCCTGGAAATGATTGCTCCCTGCTACAGATGGAGATTTAAACCTCAGACACAGCCTGAGCGTGCGACAGAATCTGCAGCAGAAAACACCACCACCGTCTCTTTAGTTTGTTCCTCAGGGGGAAGGTAATGGCGTTATCTTTCAGCGTGGCAGGAAGTGAAGCTGTGGATGCCAACAGTCCACTTTTATGTACTAGCTAAACAACACAAACAGGTGAAGGCTGAAGGACAGTGAGTAAAATGGACTGATAAAGTCCACTTCCTGCTGGAGACTTTACGGTCCATGCTGTTGGCACCTCTCCATCAGGGATCTGACCCAGACTTTGAGCCTTCTCTTCTCTGTTGTCACTGTCAGCACTGGAAACAGTGCCAGTTGGTTGAATCCGTATTAGTTTTGGTACCAGGACACGTGGTGTGATCTTACCGGGGTCTGTCTGCTGCCAGGACTTCCGGATGTTAGGGACAGTTGTTGAGTGTGTCGCCAACGGTGTGGTCAGGGTCAGGAAGAGATCGTGGGTTAAAACACTCAGTGACGACATACAGTGTTTCACACCGGGCTTGAGCTCCTCTCTCCTGTCTGATGCCTTCTGACCCTCCATCTGTAACGAATAGCCTGTCTCCTCTGAGTTCAGCCAGTCATCAAGTGTGCCCCTCGTGTTAAATGAATGTGGTTCATCTGTGCTCTGATCTACATTTACATGTTATGAAAGCAATAATTTTATGAATAAAATATGTGAGAATGAACATTTCTTGTACAACTAAACATTTGAATCAACCTAAAGACTCGAGCCTGGAAATGATTGCTCCCTGCTACAGATGGAGATTTAAACCCCAGACACAGCCTGAGCGTGCGACAGAATCTGCAGCAAAAAACACCACCACCGTCTCTTTAGTTTGTTCCTCAGGGGGAAGGTAATGGCGTTATCTTTCAGCGTGGCAGGAAGTGAAGCTGTGGATGCCAACAGTCCGGGTAATGAGAACAAATGTCGACCTGCAGAGCCACTGTGGAAATTCTGGGTCAAAACCGAGTCTGTGATGTCAGGGAAGCTGCTCTGATTGGACCGAAGCTAAGGTTTGAGCAGAGAGTGAACTGGTCAGAGGAGGACAGGAGAAAGACGTGAGCTGGGATTAAAATCTCCACATTAAGTTGTGGTTTAGTAGAAAATGAATCCCATCAGAGGATGACAGAGTCTTGATTATTCCTCATTAGCTTGGGCAGTCGTTAGCTTGTCACCACCTCTGCACCAGCCAGTTTTAGCTTCCTGCTAATTATCAGCCAGAGAACAGGCTGTCTGCAACTCTAAACTTAGACTCTGCCCCCCACCCTCCACCTCCTGAAACCAGTCCTCAGGAGTGTGTTACGCAGCAGCACTGCCCGAGAGAGCGGACTCACTGCAGAGATCTGTGGGTCAGAACCCGGTGTCAGCACCGTAAGATAAGAGGTCTGGCCGACCCTGCTGCTCATCTGGTTTATTAAAATCACCTTTTATAGTCCTTTTCAGAGACGCATCGTGGCCCTGAACGTACGGTATCTAGACATCCCCGGGGGCGTGTTTCACTGGTACAACAATGATCAGAACAGATCATCAAAACCTGTCAGAGTTTGTATGACTGCCTCAGTCCGGCACCAGTTTGAATTCTGCTGAATGACTGGCCTTGAACCCGGTCCAGTCCAGCTGATAACCTGGTGTTCCTCAAACAAAAAAAATAAACAGCTCTTTTCCCTGGGTCTGCCTCTCCTCCAACCTAGATGCTGCCAGATGCCAAAATACCAACATCTGGTGCACCTCCAAAAAAAACAAAACAAAACAAACAAAAAAAATAAACAGCTCTTTTCCCTGAGAGCCCAGTCATGTCCCACAAGTCACCACATTCAGCTGGACCTGATAGCTGCTGTATCCCTGACCTCTGACCTGCAGCTCCGGATGCCCATCAGAACATCTTGATGTGTTCGTGGAGACGTTTCATGTCCCTACAGCGAGCAATCGTCTCTCCTCACCCTCTGAATTATGGACGACTTTGCTGCTGAATGTGGGCTGAGTGCTGTTCTGGGGAGCCTCCGTTTCATGTTTCAGTATTTCCATTATTTAAGGTGGGGCAGGCTGGGTGGGCTCTCTCTGTTCTGTAGCAGGAGGGAGGATCAAACCTAGCAGAAGGTCTGTGAAGTGAAAACACTGGGATCTTTTGCTCCGTCTCTTCACAGGGGTCTGTCCTCGTTTACGTCCTCTGTGCTCTCTGTACCATGAATTGCATGCAGCAGTTAATGCATACATATCAGATGGGGGGGCACTTTGTCACTAATAATTCCAACTGAAGCTCAGCAGCTTCCAGACAGAGACAAAGTGAAATCATCTAACCCCCCTGGACCAGCAGTGACCCACAGCGACCAGAGGCTCCATTGGTGCAGACGTGTCAGTCTCCAGCTCACTGACACCTGAGGCAGCCTCCCTCCATTACTGTGGCACTGGGAGCTGAAACACCTCCTGGTGTAGGGCTGGAGGCCGCGCTCTGTTCGGTTTGTCAGTGCAGATGAATTTATGAAGGTGACACTGATTGCCAGCTTGATTTCCATAGTATTTGATTTAGACAGAAGGGTATGCATTTGTCCTGATGAAGGCCACGCAAACTGAAACGTTGTCTGCCCAACCGTGTCTGGGGCTTTCCTGGACCACACTGTAAAAATACTGTGTCATAAGTCAAGTCCTGCACTGCTACTACAGAAAAGGTACAGTCAGGAAAATGTACTTGCAGTATTAAAGGTACTTAACACAGACAGAGGTTCCCTGTGACTGAAACACCAGGTTATTATTGATGCATTAATGTTTAAGCAACACTTCACAGCTGTTAGTTGAGGTGTAGCTCATCTTTATTTTATATAAAGCTGCAGCTCATTTTCATGATCTGCTCATGATTTTCGTTAATAAAAAATGCCACAGTTATCAAGTGGAATCTTTGAGCTTGTTTTGCTTTATCCAACTGTCAAATTTCAGTATTATTTATTTATTTAAAACTAATTTAAAAGATGTGAATTGTCACTTTTGAGAAGCTGGAAACATGAAAGGTTCTGAAGGAAAAGATTTTCTGCCAGTCGACTTAGCATAAACTTCAATGCCAACTATTATCAAAAATACAAGGAATTTGATTCCAGCCCAATGGGCCCCCAGTGTGCACAACTTATGCTTATGTAACCCGAATTTTCTACTCAAGTACCTACGCATCCACCATCCTGGCCTGTGCCAAAAGACCCCCACCCAGCTCGTCACACTGAACCACCTGGCCATATTAAGACTGACAGGAGGATGAAGCAGGATGAGCGCAGCTGTGGGCTTGTCTGCGTGTGTGTGCGTACATGCAGGCGGCTGCAAACTAATTGAGCCTCTCTGATCTTCAGATAAAAGCAGAGTGCCTCTGTGCTCGCTCCCCTCAGCCCTCACCATCCTCTCACAGATGCATGCTGGGAAGCCTTTGAAGTGAATGCTGGGTAATACCGACCCTGAGCGTTGTCTGAAGGCATTCAGCTGGGTTCAGGTGTTTGAAGATGGTGGAGCTGCTGCTGCTGGAGGAGCAGCATCTGGAAGCACCAGCCAGGAGTCGACATGACCTTAACACTAGGTGTTCAGTCTTTTTTCTCACAATCAGTGTGACTGTGTTCCACCCACACAGGTGTTATGATATGACACTGACTGTACCTGTCCAGACTGACCTGAGGCTGCAGAACCTCCAATATCCTGTTTTTCCATTAGCGTTGTCCCAGTGTTTCAGTTTTCCAGTTACAATTATGTGCTTTATTTATTGTACAGGATTTTGCTGGGTCTTTATCTAAAGGTGGCAAAGTTTTGTTTTAAACTACTTTTCTTCAGTGACACTGTTCTGAAATGTGCTGTATAAATTGTTCTCATTACTACTATTATAATGGCCAGGGGACAAAGGGTGGGGCTTTCTAAGGTGTGCTGCGTTCACTGACCTGATGAAGAAGGCAGCTGCACCAGACGGCGGCTGGCTGGTTCGGGTGGCGGCGCTGTGAGCTGCTGGTCTGATGTCCTGAGGCGACCTCTTCATGTTCACGTAATCTCCAGCTGCCGTCACAGCCTGACACCACAGACAGATTCATTTTAGTATCAAGTGCATCAGTGAAAGTGTCTCAAACCTGAAACAACAAGTGGACGTGAGGCCACCAATACTGTGCAGTAGAGGCAGTCGGTCTGCCGCTGACATGTTTCCTGTGTTCTAAATGGGAGACTTCCAGATGTGACCTTCTCCTGAGTCTCTGTTGGATAGAGAGACAGGCCCAGGACATGTTTAGCATAGCTTAGCACAAGTCCACTGTCCACAAAAGTGTGATTTATTCACAGTTTGTCTCGAGTCCACCTTTAGAAACAGGCCTGCACACATTCTCTTCAGTTTTAAGACTCTGTGTGTGTATTATTTGTTCTCTGAAGTAAACCATCTCTGCTGAGGTGGATTTTATCTGATTAGTTAAGAACGGCACATGAACATCCTCTAACTAACATGACCCCCAGCAGCTCCTGACATCCCAGAGGAGACACTGTAGCAGGAAAGCGGGGCCGCTGCTGGTTGTGTGTTAGCTCGATGCTCCATTAGCTGCAGGAGGAGGAAGCTCTGGACCAGGAGGTCATTAACTAATTAACTGGTCGTTAGCTCGGTCTGTGCGGTCCAGTGTTTGTGGACCCTGTGACCGGATGTCACTGTGACAGAGCTGCTCACAGCAGCCATGAGCTCTGTTGTGTATTTGCTCTAAAGCTGCCACATGCTCTCACTCAGGTCTCTGCGGGTTCAGCCTGGAGGGGCTGTGGTTCCTCTCAGCCTGCTCATGGGGAGTAATGAAGATGTGGCTTCCTGCAGTGGAGTTTACTGAGTGCCGTCATCCCACATTAACAGCTGCTCCACTGAAAGCCATGCGTCTGCAGAGCTGTGACTCACAGGAAATCATCTCATTAAATACCAGAACCTGAGGTCACCTGGAGCTGCTGCAGTCTGAGAGACGAGTGAGGCAGTGGACCACAAGTCACAGTGACCTCACTCTGGGAGGGTGAGGACATTTCTCACCTTTGAATAATCTGCTGCCTGCAAGTCAGAGGTCAGGGTAAAAGCCCACATCTATAGCACAAGCCCACACTTTAAACAAACCTTTATTAAAGATTGCATTACCCACAGGGTCTTGTGGAACAAATCAGTCTGCCTTTACTGTGCTGCTCTAATGAGGATACTGGTGGTGAAAGTAGAATTTGGATCTTTTACTTCGGTGAAAGCATTTTCATCTCCAATTCCTTTTTAAGTTCAGAACAGCTCTCTGGCCTTGCTCCAGCTCTGCACTGACAACAAACTGACGCAGGTTATCTTTTACAGAGTGCAGAAGTGAAGTGGAACCCGAGGACATGATCTCTCTCTAAAAACACTGATAGGACAAAAACCTGTAGTTGAAGTACGAGCAGTGTGATCCAGGAAGCGCCAAAACAAGCCTTCGTATCTGTCCAATCTCCTCCTCCTCTTCCTGGCATAAATGAGTAGCGTCTGGCTCAGTCACTATCTTCATGTGTTGTGGCGTGTTCGGGCGACCTCAGATTATATTTGCATGTGTGATCACTTCTCATTGATTCAACTGCTCACTAGAAACGTATCCGCATTCCCAAGTCTCAGTCTAAGGAGGCTGCAGTTTCAGGCCAGAATCACATTTGAGCTTTTCTTACCTTCACCATACTTTTTTAATTACACAAACAAAAACTATCTGTACCTTAGAAACCAACTTCAGAACCTGATCACTTCTCTAAGCCTGATTCAGGGTCCTGGTTTTAGACTTAAAGTTGATCCTCAACTAAAACGTGAGTAGAATAATCTGTATAAAATTAATTAGTGTGGCAGTCAATACATCCAGTGAACCTGAAGCTCCACATCCCCCCCCCCCTTACCGTAGTGTGTTCAGATCTGCAGCAGGAGATCCTCCACACTCCCTCCAGGTAGAGCTGTGCATTCATGGGGAGGGGTGTGACTGTGGCCCGTCCT